>NW_010420575.1:0-6032 GCF_000710305.1 Buceros rhinoceros silvestris | reverse complement strand
AGGAAATTCAGGGTCTTTGAGTTCAATAAATTCAAGCCTCATCCATGATTAATTCAGCCCAGGAACATGAAAATTTTGTCTCTATATCCCCTGTGGACATATAGCTGATCGTTATACTTGTTAGAACTGCCAAAACATGACCAATACGATCAGGTTAGTGTCAGAGTTTCAAGGTTCAAGTAAATGTAAAACTTGAAAGTAGTTTGCATTTTTTGAGCTATTACATTGTAGTAGGTCTTTTTTTTCCCTCTTTTTTTCTGTTTTTTTAAGCTTTTCTCTTATATGAACCAATTTATATGAAGTTGTAAACATGAAGTTGTATGGTGCTTTCAAAGGCCCCAACAGAAACTTAAAAATACTTCTCACCTTTTTTATAACATATGAAGCAATTTAAATAAAACAGTTAATTTGAGAAGTGGTTTTGTGCATCATATGCTTTCTTTTTATTTTCAAAATTATAATAATTAAATCTTTGTGATCTTGAGCTATATTTTGTTGGAAAACAAGTGAGGTGCTACAAATGTCCCAGGCTTCTAGAGAAAAGATTTTTTTTCATTCACTGTTTTTGCCAATTTTGAATTGAAATAATATTAACAAATTTCAATACTTTTCATTCATTTATTTTTATTCCATTTTTATGCTTTTATTTTTAAAATCATCCTTTATAAGAGATTTGTTTGATCATTTATAGGTTTTTTTTAATAGCCCTTAGGTTTCAAAGCAGGAAAACCAGTTATATTAGAATGCATCACACAATGTCAGAACAGTTACTGTACGCAAGACCCCTTGTATATGTGGCATAATTGATAGACAACATGGTAGTCTGGATAGATTAGACTTTTCTCTGCTTTTTGAAGTCAAATGTCTAGTACAGGTAGCCAAGTGGCCCTGGCATATCCATGCTACACCAGATAAATTTAATATCCAGTGTCATGAGAGTATTTCTTTCCACAAATTTCAAGTGAAATGTGGAACCTGAAGCTATATATTTTCCTATGCATATAATGCGATCACAACTACTTGTTGTCCATCTCCACTATCTGTCAGAGGCCAGGATAAATGGCTCCTTACGTGTGAGTATTCACCAGTCCTTAGACCTGGTTCACAACTTGCTGAACACAGTGTAAAATCCCATAGAAAGCAGAAGGTAGAAGGACAAAGCACAGAATTCAAGTCATGAGAGTTGATGGCTGTCAAAGTGCAGGTAAATCATCATTCTTAGTAGGGAGGGAGTATTTATTTGATTTGTATGATTGTTTTTAATTAATATATTACAGCAGACAGAATGAGGAGAAAAGGGATGAAAGAAGAGATAAGGTATTGCTACCAGCATAGAAAATAAAACCAGGAAATGGAGGAGACATTGAGAAAAACAGAAGGATGATGAGGGGAAAAAGAGGGACATTCTATGCTTCTACAGCAATGTATCAGAGATTGTATTGGTAATGAGTTTACACCACCTTGCTGAAGCAACTGAAATTTGTAGGCTAAAATATAAATTAGAAATGATTCTTGCAGACATGTTTATCACATCACAAATGCCAAGCAAACAATTTTATGAGGTCTTCCCCTCCATTGATGTCTAATGATATTATTTGTATCAATCTACCTACAGCATTGCACCAGTGTCTTCACAAATTTGCGTGTATGCTGCTTGACCAGTTTGACATCTAACATCATTCTCTCTTTTAGATGACAGTGCTTTGATAATTTTATGGCAATAATTAAATCAAAACTGTTTTGCTCCAAGCTTGACAGGAGAAAATGTCAACAGTTTAGTTAAAATTACTGGAATAAGGGCTACAGAGGGGTAGTTATTTTTTTTTAAAACAAAAAAAAAAGAGCACTAGGGAAGGATGGAAGGTGGTGAGAAAAGATAATGCATCATACATGTACCTGTGTGCATAGAAAAATAAATAGAAAATTTCTTCTGCAAAAATATGTGTGTATAGATATGCTCACACACATATATTTATGTATGCATATCGGTTATTGCTTTCATGACTCACCCTTGGCAAAAGTCACCTTGGTAAAAGCAGCGTTCTTCAAGATAAGAGTATGGGTGTAGACGCTGTGTGAATCAAATACACCAGGCTGTCTGGAAGGTCATCTGCCCCAAAACTGGTCATGTTAAATAAGAAGATGACTATCAGCTGGATTAAGCAGTTAACCAGGGGATTATCGAGAGACTCTGAAACAAGAAAGGATCTCCTTGAGAAGCAATATAGGAAAAACATGAGTTGTAAGAGGAGGAGAGACTCAGGGAACTCACACAGCTGGGAGGGGTGGGAGAGAGAGCAGCTTGTGCATCCAGGGAGAGCAAGGATGCATATGCGCTATTAGAGGTTTTGGGGACTAGTTATGGAAGGATATTTTTTTAAATTAAAATGTTTATTAATAATTTGTAACTGTCTAGTATTGTAGTTTATATGTTGACATAGATCCTGACTCTATAGTTCACTGATTGGCCGTTACATAGATGTCATTAAGAAATCAATAAACCCCTTTGATCATGATTTGGTTTAAATTACATGCAACAATGCAACACCATCTGGATTGAAAAGTCTTCAAAAAATAACCCCCAAACTAAATGATACTCAACTGTAAGGTTCATCTCTGCAGCACTCTGATTACGAAAGGTATTAAACCGATAAAACCGTTACATACGAAAGAAAAGTCAAGCCAGTATACTACTACTACTACTGTCCCAACGTTGTTTGTGATGGAAACTCAGGCTTTGATTCTAAAGCCACATGTTGCTTGCTTTTTTTACTACAGCTAATACTGCATGCAATCTACACAACGTGTGCACCTGGATGTGCTATGAAGAGGAACGTACTTCAACGGATACTGACTCAAGCATGAACGCTGAGGACAAGTTTACAAACAGTCACAGTTTAATGAGTCCTCTTGAGACTTGGACATTGCAGCTCTGGTCTCTCTGACACTTGCTATTTACATAAAGAATCAGTTTTAAAATCCAGGGATGTGCCAAACACTGAAAAATATGCAACATCTAGAATTCCTTTCTTTGGGAGAATACACTTGAAAGAACACCTCTCAACACATTTACATGCAGGAAAAAATTACAACTTTCACATATAAGTAAACTCTGGATAAAATAGAACTGCTTTGACATTGGCACTAAGCCATTTTAATTTGCTATAGAGATCTTTATTCACTTGCAGCATCAAATTTATAATTAAACATTATTTTCAATAACTTGTAAGTACACTTAAATATTTTTATCACCTTTCAGCTGGGAAGCTAATGCTGTAATATATCTGGCTATAAGCAAAACTAGAACAGATGATAATCTTAACCTTTTTATAAGGTTCCAAATTCATTCCCAGAGCTCTAAAATAATCAAGTTTGGAAGCACGCTGATGCAGGAAAATCTAAAAACCTGATTATATACCCTGGGAAAGCAAATAGAATTGAGTCCATTTTCATAAATATATTGATAGTGGTTGATTTTTTATAATTGTAATAATTTATACTAAAATATTTGAAGTTTGAGATTTTATCTACATATACTTTTTCGGCAATTTGTTATGTACGAGAATTCGTTGTGTTGCCCTGCCTAGTCCAGACAACTAAAGCACTATAAATCCACTGGATATCACAGAATCACAGAACAGTAAGGGTTGGAAGGGAATTCTGGAGATCATCTAGTCCAACTCCCCTGGTAAAAGCAAGTTCACCCAGAGCACGTTGCACAGGATCACGTCCAGGCGGATTTTGAGTATCTCCAGAGAAGTAGACTCCACAATCTCTCTGGGCAGACTGTTTCCAGTGCTCTGTCACCCACAAAGAAAAGAATTTTGCAGTGGATAAACAACCCAGATGAACATTAGTAAACCAGAGCGTAATTCAATCCTTTCACTGCATTTAGCTGCTTGGGAATCTTTCCTTTGTCGCCAGGTAATTTTTCATCAGGCTTATAAAATCTGTCTTTCAGTTTTAAAATCTCTCGGATTTTTGTTACAAATAGACCTGGATTTCTGAGGGTGCTTTGACATTATGAACCATGCTACATCTTCTTCTGTGTATTTTAGGTCATTTTCTACAGCCTAGCTGAAAAGGTCATTTCAAGCTTCTTTATTTTCTATTTGAATATGTCTGCGTGTATGAGTGTATGTATGCATTTTCCTTTATAAAATAATGTTTAGATTCCTATTACAAGGTGAAATGCTGCAAATATCAAATTGGAGAATTGTAATAATGACTATTAATTATATCTGGTAATATCAGAAGTAAACGATAATGAAATTGCTGTTAATTGTTTTTCCCTACTTAATTAACTCACCATTATTTTTTTATTGGATGTTTAATGCTTACCTCAGCTATCATATTATTCTGCTTCTTTCTTGTAATTATTTCACTGTGAGGTTTTTTCTGGTTTTTAGACAGATCTATTCTTTGGCCTTTCAATACTACAGGCAATTGAGTAAGTGGATGACTGATGCCCTGAATGCTCTAACAGTAAACAGATTTCATTTGAACATTTCTGGATTTGATTCTGTACTGTGTTCAGGTAATTTGGGTTTATAATTAATTTTCTGAATATTCACATTACTAAGCAAAAAGACAAAAATCAAACTTAAGTTCATTTAATGAAAAAATTACTTTGTTCTCAGGGCCTTGGTTTCAGCCACTGCTTGTGTAAATGCATCGTAAGAAACATATTTCTAAAGACAGGTATTTATATATAAAGGCATATGTGTATGTATGTATACATGTGTATGGGCATGAGTCTGTATGTATACATGAGTGCATATTCGTACTTTTTCTCTAATCTAAAAAGGAGTTAATGTAGCTGAATAATAATGTTTGTATCCATTTGTTCTGCAATTAACAGTATGCGATTTTGTAAAACAGGTAAACAATATATAGAAAGATTCAAAACAATTTTTAAGTAAGTGTCTCTTAAAGTCTGTTTTTACCTGAACACTATAGACATAAATATATCCTGTACAGTAATGACAATATGCTTGTATCTTCATTTTATAACATAGTTGCACTTGTAACTGGTTAAATGATTTCGTGTAGAAGTTGTAGTGAATCTGCAATTAATTTGGAGAGTTTCTTCAGGTTATTTTATTAACTCAAAATCTGAATAAACTGTTCTACTGTTCTAAGTCAACAGTAAATAAAATTGCAAAATAATCACATTAAAAGTGTATTTTTCCGTTTCCAGATACCGCAGTGGAAAGAAGAATCCTGTTGGAAAAGATCATAACTGTTGTTGTAAGAAGATAGTTACTGGTGTTTCTGAGTTGGATTGCTTTGGTTTAGGATTTTTTGTTTTGGTTTGGGTTTTTTTATGTGTTTTGTTCCGCTTTCTTTTGTTTTTAACGTCCTATATGTGGTCAATGTGAACCAGGAAAGCAATCCTTCAGCAAATCAGTTTCTTCAGCAGACTGAAGTGCTCTACTCTTTCAAAGGCACCTCTCTGCTATGTTTTATTAATTGATTTTGTGAGAAGACAGCTCTTCAAACCTCTCTCCAATAGTTTTTACATTTAGCTCTCTGCTCTTTGTTTCTGTCTGAGCAGCATTGTTTCATAGAAGCATTTCATTTTCTCCTTATATCAAGGGGTTTTTTGTCTCTCTCGTGTTCTCTTTTTCCTGAAGTTCTTTTTGAATACATCAAACATACAAAAGAAATATTTAGTAATACATTTCTATGGATCAATGGAAAAGCTTTTAATAGATTTGGGTTTGTCCAGAAAAAGCCTGATTTCACCAGGCTATGAGTAGCTGACGTGTGGCTGGCTGTAGAGAAACAGATAAAAGCTAATCAGAGAGCTGTGAACAAATACCATGAATCGGGAAAAACAAGCCTGTTATTTCACCCAGGCTGGTAGGATCCTGCAGAACATTGTTTTGTAGTAGTCAGTGTAAATAGGACCACACTGAGAAGTTCTACACCTGTACTGGTACTCCTCTTCCACACTAATCCTTACAAGTGAGTGCCAAACTTTGGGCTGGCAGTCTTGCAAAGTGTGTGTGTGGGGTGGGGGATGGGGA
>NW_010420574.1:42177-67331 GCF_000710305.1 Buceros rhinoceros silvestris | reverse complement strand
GCACCCCTTTTATAGGCCTTTCTCCAGGGAGCAAATGCAGTAAAAGGTCCTTTGGGACCCAAGGTACTCTTCTCCAGTCTGTATCTGTTGATTTGTATTATTTTTAGCCCAGAACAAGTAAAAAATATTGTCAAAACTTGTTTAAAAACCTACTTGATGACTTCCATTGGCCTATTTTGAAAAGATTCATAAATAAGAAATGGAGTAAAAGAAAACCAAAACACTTCCAGAGCAAAAGAAAGCAACTCTGGTAAAACAGTGTTTGACTATTAAAATGCAGTGAGGCCTCAGCAAGGTGTAAAGGCACAGGCGTAACTTCTGTAAGACTAGTGTGAGCCAAGTGGCAGTGGGAGACCGGGATCTCTGGCAGACAAACACCCACTTCTGGCAGGGGAATATGTGGAGGGCGGTTGAGTCCTCCTCGTGTGGCACTCTGGCATGGACACAGTCAATGTCTCAGAAACAAGTAAGGAAACAGCACTGGGAGTTTCAGAGGCTACAGCCACTGGGCAAGCTGGTGCCCACAGCTGCAATGGTGCCAGTGAGAAGTGCACTCAGCTCTCCTGCCCTTTTCAGCCAAAAATCGAGACAAACTACACCTGCTTGGGCTTTTCACAGCAGTCAGTTGCACAGGTGACCAGGGGTCACTCCTTTGCTTCTACTCTGGTCTCATCTCTTGCTTGGCCTGTGCAGTTTCTCAGCAATTAGATCGGCGTGCCAGTGTGTGAAGAAAGTGTTATCTCTACAGACAACTACCAATTAGGAAAGGAAAAATGGAAGAGAAAAAAAAATCCCTCTTATTCTGCTTCTAAGGAGGAGAACATTGTGTTACTGATTCTTAGCTCCCAGAGTGTTTCAGGGCACCTTTCTGGTACATGGGGGGTTTCAAAGGGTGCAGGATTAAGAATACCTAGCGAGTAGCATCTACAAATTGTACATAACTTTAAGTCTTGGGTAAACTGATCAAATATCTAGAAATACCTATCATCTGCTTGGCTGCAGTGGCTTTAGTATCTTTGAAGTGATGCTGCTCACAGATGACTCTGTGACCAACTCTATTCAGATCAGCTTTGGGAGGGAGTTAGTGAAAACGTGTAAAGCATGTGCTAAAGCATATGACTAAAGCTTCAGCATATGGCTAAACCATAAAGAAATAAAACCAAACCCAAAAGCAATATGCTTCCCCAGATTGCCCAGTGATGGGGTGGTCCAAACATGAAGGTTCTCTCCTTCACTGGTAGGATAGGGTGGAGCAAATCTATAGCCCGGCCTGGGTGGTGCTTTTTTGTTTTTCATGCAGTATTTTATTGTGTTTGAGATGCAATTCTATAAAAAGGAAAACTGTGCAATAAAATAGCATACGGAAAGCTGAACACGCTGCCTACACGTGTCCAGGTGGCAACTCACTGGACCATGTGAGGTCACAGCTGTAAGTTCACAGTTTCTAGCACCAAGGTGGGAGCTGGAGTGCAGAAAGGGAGGTGTGTGAGCAGGAGGTGGTACAGGGCTTCCTTACCCCAGGCTTAGAGAAGATGGAAGAAGCGGCTGCTGATTCCCCCAAGAGATGAGATGACCTGTTCAGGGCTCAGCACTGCCACATTCTGCTGAGATCTGAAGCAGCAAAGAGGGTCAGCAGGGCACAGCCAGTGCAAGGAGCAGCATCAGCATCGTCGGGGACTAGCACACGGAAACAAACCTAGCGGTTGGCTCCCATGGGAAAAACTTCAGACAACTGGTGCTGTTATGTTTTACCCTTTTTATCTGCTTTGTTAGGGTTTTCTTTCTCCCTTTAGTAAGTTTACTAGGCACCCAGTTCACCACTGTAAGCAGAGAACATGTGCATTTTGGGAATCAGAAAGTTTGGCTGCTGGTAGAGGCTCCAACAGATATTCTTTATAGCAAACCTCTTAAATGTGAACCCAGATACTGACAGTTGCTGATCAAGTCCCATCTCCTCGGAAGTGAGGTCACTGAGGGGGATACCTGTGTTAATTAGTGAGCCAGTTGCTGCTCATGAGTTTTTCAAGAAGACAAAGCTCTGGGTTCCTGTCAGCAGCACAAGTGCAGGCGTCAATGAGAGAAGAAAAAAGATTACTTTTTAATGCTCTCCTTTAGAAAAATTAGTTGTAAGTCCGGTACTCTTGCACTTCATGTGTTAAGAATGCATGAGAAAGGAAAAAGATGTACAGGAAAAAGATGCGACCGTTCGGACCTGCTGGGAAGGTTGTGTTGCTCTGGCACCAGGGTGGCCAGCAGGGCTGCAGCCTGTGCCTGCCAGCACCTCTTCGTGCAAAGCTGAAAGCTAACACAACAGGAGCACAACCAGAGCAGCACGAGAACACACAGCTGGTACATCTGTCCTTCTGGAAAAGATCTGACTGCCCTGGGGATACACAGCTCAAGGGCAGGTCAGGACAGATACACCTTTAAAATAGATAAAGACATATTTTCAAGACTTCCTGACGATGCGTGGATTAGGAATGGGTAAGGCACAATGCGCCCCTCTTACCTGTGCTATGTCTCACCATTATTCTCTGGCGTTATGCCAGTGAAATGGATGTGAAATGTTGTGAGCTGTCCGCACGCCCAGCAATGCAGGGGAGAGGGCTGGCAGGGGACTGATGGGGAGGGGACCAGGGAACAGGGCAAGGCCAAGCAGGATGGCACTGTGAGCAGCAATGCCTGCAGGTGTGAGAGCCACAGCATCACCCCTGGATTGGTGCCATGCATCACTCTTTGGTCTGGGGAGAGAGGCTTCTCCAAAGTGCCACCTGAAGTGGTCAAATTAGGTGTCAGAGTCACCCTTGACTGGCTGTAGGGGGAGCAGAAGGATCACTAAGCTTAAACTACGTTTTCTATCGCAAAGTAAGTCTTCAAAGTCCTAAGCAGGGAAGCTTCTAGACCTTGTCATCCTCTAGGCCTCTTCCCAGCTATCTTCTACATACTTTTGGCAGAACAAGGGTTTTCAGTACTTGCTTATGAAACAGGCTTTCCAAAATCACAGCAATGGGATGATGCAACATCCTTCCCCTGCTGAAAGGTCTCAGCTTGGATTTGGAAATGCCACATGCGCTTCTCACCCCTATCTGAGACAAGCTCAACAGGCATCTCAGGAGAAAGCACCAGCAACAGCACAGAAAAGATCAGGGAACTATGGGTTGCCAAACTGAGAACAGCTTGTGTGAACTAGTATTGAAGGGATCAGAAAGAGACCAAACTTTTTGTAACAGATCAGTGGTTGAGGAACTGCTTTAGGCAACAAAAGATTTACACTCTAATATTTCCCCCACTAAAAATATATTAAAATCTACTTTAACTCAGGAAATTTTCACAATTCTCCTTTCTCATCTCCTGCATCTTAACCGCTACGATACTCAGCAGAATGTTTATTATTAGCAGTAGGGGCCAACGCAAACGATCCCATTACTTCAGTGGGTTTTGAATTGGGCCTGTGATCATGCTCAACCTGAAAGCATTTCCTTACCACTTTCTAGTTCTGTCAAAGGTTTTCCCTGAGTTACTATTCATTGGATGAGATCATTAATGAACTGAAACATACCCAAATGTTATTATTCAAATCCAGAGCCCCAAGGGCCTTTAGGAAACCAAGGCAAAACCCACAAAGGGACAGCGGCGATGAAGGGTACTGAGCAATTCCCTCCAAAGTCAGGTCTTCCATCACTCTAAGGGGTGTCCAAATGTTTTGGCTGTGGATTTCCAAGGACTTTTCTCACAGAACTCTTCTGTCTAGGGAGATCTGTTCCCAGAAGCAATTAACTGCAGCTTACTGTGCTGATGTCCTTTTGTGGTCCCCATCCCCAACTCCCTTTAAATGAGAAGCATTTAGATGCATTTAGATAACCACTGAGGATTTCAGTCTCAAAGATCTTTAAGGCAGAAGTTTACTGCAGAGACATAGCAGGCAATGAACGAGCACCCAAGAATTTGGCTCCACAGAATCAGAAGTAATTTCAACAGCTATGCATACTTCCATTAACAATTTAATCAAATGTTAAGGGATTTGGATCCCAGAGATACAGATGTTCCTGTCCTGTTCCCAGCTCTCAGCCACAGAATAACAGCACATCAGCAGAGAAAGGCACATCCCATGTCTTTGAAAAATCTGGGGCTGTCTTGTTCATATGCTTTGAAAATGAAGTGAGGGTTACAGTGATTTATTTCATTACTGAAATTCCAGGGGGAAAAATGGGAAGAAGTTTCTGCACTGTGCTAGAGATGGGATGCTGTAAAGATCCAAACATGATACTCAGAACTGTGGTACAGATGGGGACCCTCTTCTCAACCTTCTCCTCTGTTCCTCCCCACCCTGCACTATCACTCCATTATACAGAGAACTCCCACGAGGGATCTAAAAGCTCTCTCAGTAGCTCACCCCAAGCTACAGCAGTGACGTCATTGATCTCCACATGAGCTGAAGCAAGTGTTGCACTAATAGGGCTAGTGGGGATCCCTGATCTCTGCTCCACCACAGGTATGGCCAGAGGAAAATGGGCAGATCGGTTGGGTCTTGTGGGTTAATGACGCATGTAAAACTGCCTGGAATAGCAGCAGGGTTTTGTGGGGTACGTTTCAGAGCTGAGAACCTTGCCCGACCACATCTTTTCTGTATTACCAGGCTAGTTAGCTTAAAAATTTCTAAAAATGTGTAAATTAGCTAAGTTAATTTTACTTTCCAGATGAAGCTGTGAAGAGCAAGCACAGCCCTAATAAACTCTGTTCATTGGTCAGTGAATTTTATTTCCTCTTCCTTCCAAAACACTAATAAATGAATAAAAATGGTACTACTGTGTCAGAGTGTGTACCTTCTGAAATCTAAGCTCAATGCATTACTCTACGGCACTAATGGAACTCAAGAAAGAACAAGATTATCGAAGTAGATGAAGATACTTAGCCTGTCCATAGGTAGGACTGCAGGTTCTGCTGACGAAGTACGCAACAAAACAACTGCATCAATGTATTTTTTTGTCTTGCATGTTATTCTAGCTACATTGCTTCAGAAGTCAGATTCATTTTATGTTCCTGCTACAGCTGCCTTTACAGGAGCAAAACATTGCCAGTTTTCCTGTTCCTCCTCCTCCTCCCATTCATCCTTTGAAGGGTTATTATCTCCTTCCAGCTTGTCATACGTGTACCAAAGCATTTCACACCCAAAGCGTATAAGTATCTGAGAAAGGCCATTTTGTGGTTCAACTCTAGCCCTTTTGTTGTGCTTTGCTTTACCCAGGGAAAAGATCCACTGGGCTGACCCACTGCAAAAACGCAGAATCGGAGCATGCAATGCCACAACCCAGTACTGCAGCTCTGCCTGGCTTTTACGAGCCAGATTCCTTCAGAGGAATCAAGTTCTTCTCTCACGTCAGCCAAAAAAATGAGTCTGATTATGTTTTGCAGATTATCAGGGAAGAGATTGCCCCATAGGATTGCAAGGTACACATGAACCTGGGCTTCAGGTTGACAGGGTACAGACCTGAACCTTTCAATACTGGCAAAATTAATTGCTGCAAAGAAGAAACCAGCTCAGAACCTTCTGCAGCAAGGTGAATAAAAATAAAAAAAAACATCAAGGATAAAGCAGCAGCCGCAGAGCAGCAGTGATACAGAAACACAAGAAAAAAGAACCCTTATACACCATCCCAGAGTAAATCTTGACAGTAAAAGCCCTCCAGCCTTTTGCACAGATGCTGAGTTGGCATAGCTGCACTCTTTAGCACATTTGCGGTGTAAGGTAGAAACATTCCACCTAGGAAAACTGCCTTCAGCCACTTGGCTTCAGCTTGCCAGAGGGTCCCAAGGCAGTGGGCACCATCCACAGCCGTGGGGCTACAGGTTTCAGCAGCAGCTGAGCCATGGGGCTGAGCCTGGGAAAGGATAATCTCAGGGACCACCAAAGACCAGAGTCTAAACAACGATTTACATCCTGGTCTCAGTTCTCCATGAGTAAATTTGACGTGTCCCCACCTCAGAGAGGCACTGCAAGTGCACAAAGAATTGCAATTGTTTCAGATACCGCGGCAGTGGGAATCAAACAAGTAGCAAGAACTGGGGTGAACTGCCAAACCTCATGGATTTTCACTGCTTGTGTCTCTGCTCAGTAGCTTGAACACTGTGAAAGCATATGCATGCATAGACACATGGGGAGGCTAATAACCAGCTGTTAGTTCTTCACATAAAGAAGAAATATTTAGAAGAGCCAGGAAATGTAATTTCTTCCTTTCATGGGGAAAATTCACAACTTTTACAGGCTGAAATGGGATCGGAGATAAGTCTGTGTCTTACCCCGACCTCCCCGGACTGCGACTTGGCCTTCCACTGTTGTTTCAGAATAAGTCACGCTGTCTTGCAGATGTTTTTTAGCCACTGCAGAAATGCTTTTTTGAAGCATATGGAGAAGAAATATTTGAGAATTTAGGAGCTGATCTTAAATTATGAATACCAGTTCCTTGTGTGAGACATAGGCTAGGTTAAAAGACCAGAGAACATGCACACACCACAGGCTATGACAAAGAAAGACTCACAGTAAAAAGACAGCATATGCCAAGAGGTTGGAAGAAGATAGATGGGAAAAGAGAAGCCACGCTGCTTCTTCTCAAACATCCATCTGGCAGGGCCTACCTCTAAAAATCACTTTCAGCCTAAAACGTTAATCTCGATATTCACATTTGTGGGGAATTAGTCATTAACTAGCAGGAAATGAATCGATTTTCCATCTGAGCTTTTCTCTGATTCAATTTGGACAATAAGAAACTTAATTGACCTGTGGCAGTGCTATAGGTCAATACACTACCAGGTCAGTTATTATTCAGTGCTAAAAAAAAAATCTTCATAGAAAATTGTCGCCAAAACATTTAGTATTGCCAGTGCATAGCACCACCACTATCGCCGATTAAATGTTATTTCTCTTTGATCTTCCTTAACTGAGCAGTACTGGAACACTTTATTTATTTTAAGTTTGGCACAGTCTTCCACTACTCCAAGGCCAGCCATAGCACAGGGCCATGACAATGTCAGGATCCTGCGCTGCTGTAGTTATGACCCAGCCTAATTACAACATCTTTTTTCTTGACACTATGTTATCTTTTTAGGAATGTGAGAACAATCACTGATCTGGGACTTCCCACCCTCCTTTTCTTTCCCCAGTAAAGATCATCTGACTCCTTTTAATTTCTGAAATAGCCTTTATTTTCCCAGTGAGTTTTGGCTCCATAGGTTCAGCGTATTAACTTGAATGCTGCTCCTGCTGTGTTGTGAAGTCCTTAGTGCAAATTTCCCAAAAGAATGGGACTATAGAAGCATCAAGTAAGTGCTATTTCCTGCCAAAAAAGGATTTGAAACATGAGTCATGAAAGTCTGAGACAACCATCTTATGAATATACAGATGGAACTGCAGAAAAAATTTTCGTGCCTGAAATACCTGACTGTCTCATATACTTATGTAATATGTCCTCCATACAGATGGAGTTGTTACAGGCCAGTACTGCAGAAAGGAAACTGCAGAAAGAGAAGGAAAATGGCTGTGGCTGGGAGCATCAAAGAGCTGAGGATTTGAACCTCAAGATTTGGACCTCAAATGCTAATGTACAAAACCCCTTTCCTTGATAATGAGTGCAAAAACCTGCTAATTCAGGAATTACCAGCAAATAGCTTTAACTTCTGGGGAGAACTATCAATTCCCTTACAAGTACAGCTCACTGCAGTGAGCTGGGAATTGGTAAACTCAGGTATCTTTTCCAGTTCATAAAGCCTTTGGCCACAGAACCATCCATAAACCCTTCCTTCCAAGGAAGGAAACTACAACCTGAATTCCAGAGAGACTAGAGGAGCTGAAAAAGAGGGAAGTTGTATGGAACTGTGGGCATCTTGAGAGAACTTGTTCTGCTGAGAAAAGCACTGGGTAATCAAGAGGAGAAAATGGGAAGATCTGACAGCCCCCCGAAATTGCTGTGCCCTGCTGCTCACTGACACCACAGGCAAGGAAAGGGGACCCCACCCTGCACCTCCAGGTGGCTCGTTCCCAACAGGAATACACATAACAGGGTAAGTAAGAGGACTACAGCCACAGCCTCTAGGTCAGTCAGCGTGTGGTGGTGTGCACTTCATCGCTCTGGGCCCCACCAGCTCCAGGCAATGGACTGGAGAGTGGTTACTTTTTGTGTTGTACCCAGAATGTTTAACAACATCTAAGGGCTAGGCAGAGTTAATGACACAATACTTGGGAACCCACTGGGTAAATCCTGACATCTCTTTACTTACAGACCATACAACATCTGTCCTTGGTCAGATGTCCTTGGTCCTAACTCCTCTGGTTCTGGCACACAAAAAGATATCTGATCAGAGCTGGTAACACAATGTGTGATTTCGATGTGGGACAAAAGGGGAAGAACTAAGGGAATGGGAAGGTCCCTAAACTTAGAGGTGAGTGTCAGGAAGGATGGTAGCAACAGCAGCAACAGTTAGCATAACAGAATCGCAGAATCACAGAATCATTTGGTTGGAAAAGACCTTTAAGATCATCGAGTCCAACGGTTCACCCTGCACTGCCAGGGTCCCTAAACCATATCCCTCAGCACCACATCCACATGGCTTTTAAACACTTCCAGGGATGGGGACTCCACCACCTCCCCGGGCAGCCTGTTCCAATGCTTCACAACCCTCTCTGTGAAGAAGATAGCTAAGAGGCAGGTGGGCAACGATTTGGTATCATCCTTTTTTTCTCCCCTGCTGTCCCTATTGACTTCTATTTTCAGTTCTCAGTTTGTGAGATAACGTGTTGTCTTCCACACCTAGGCTTTCTCTTATAACACAAACCTTTTGGAAGGTCAATGCCAAGACATAGCACATAACACCTCTGAAATAGCAGCATTCTGGTGCAAAAGATCATGCATAGATAGATAGATAGATAGAGATATATTTAGATGTATATCAAAGGCATAGACTAGAACACTAGATAGATATAGATATATTTAGTTGTATATCAATGTTCGTAAGTGCAAATTTATTATTTATTCTGTCCTCCAGGACTCCCGTTCTTGGCAGGCCCCGGCCGCCCTGTGCCGAGGTCTGTGATGTCCGGAGGTAGAGCAGCGACTCTTTCATGGGGGGCACCCCCTTGCCATGGGGAAGGAGCTTGCGTGCCCTTGTGAGGTTGAGAGCTCTGCTGGTGGTGGCATGTGCCTCCGGTGGGGTCTCCCAAGCCAGACGGGTCTCAACTGAAGGGTCAGACAAAGTGTGTCCATGGGCAGGATGGGCTCACTAGCCTTCGGGCAGCCATCCTAGGAGAAGGACAACTCTGACTCCAAACCTGGGCAGATGGAGCTCGTTTAGCCCTGTAAGGCATCCATCATCTAAGAGAAGGATACTCTAACCAGACCTACGACCTGAGGACTTCACTGTCACCATCCAAGCTCGCTAGGCCCTGGCAGATGAACCTCAGGTGTAAAGGGTGGAGCCAGTTCCGCGCACGCTGGTGCCTCACCTAAAAAATCCACCACGCAGGCCCGAAGGGTGCACTCATCGCTTGCAGTGAGCGTGGGAAAAGCCCTTCCCAGGTCTTCGTTCGCAAAGCCAAGCCATGATGATGATGATGATATCAAAGGTGTGGACTAAATCACTTCTTGCTTAGAAAAAATGTCTTGGAAGACAACATTCTTGAGCTCACTGATGTTTAAAAAACGCCAGGTTTATTTATGTGAAATGTTGTGCACTTTTGTAGTTCCACGTGAATAACAATATTGCTATGGCTGTTATTGATAGTCACAATATGTAGGAATCTTGGATGAGCAGCATTTGAATAAAATCTAAAGCTCAACATAGTAAAAAAAGAAAAGAGAAAAAGCTAGTGCAAGGAGCCTGGAAGACTCTCTTTTTGTGACTTGATCCAACACATTTTCTCAAGTGTGGGACAGGAGAAGGGAATGACACAGCCCAGTGTCATCTTCCCATAATTAAGAAGTATGGTCAGGTCTAGAATGAACCACAGGTGCAGAAACAATGATAGCTCTTGAGTACACTGTCTTCCTGTCTATTAGCTTCACAGACCAGCTCCCTTAAGGGGAAGGGATCTTGAACAAAGACTTCCAAAAGTTGAATGGAAGGATGTAAAGGAGCATTACCTTCTTGTTCCACCATCTGAAATGGTGCAAGAAGGGAAAATCTTCATTGCGTATAAATTATTTTATTCCATCAGTTATGTTGTTTCCCATCTGTAGTAAGAGATGAAGAAAAATTCCCTGTGGGGAATTCGGGCCTGTGGGCCATATGGATCGCTGCTTTCACACAGAGATGCCATCTCCCTGGATATGCTGTTGCTGTGCTAGTACCGACAGTGCTCATGAGCCATGCAGACAAAATGTGAATATTGGTACCAGAGATGCTTAGCACTAGATGTTTCCCAAAGGTGTTTCCTTTTTAGGCAACTAAAGGCCAGCTAAAGAAGACAGTATCATCCCACAGAGTAAAGCTTCTCCCTAGTTTCATCCCTTCTACTCCAACCAACTCTTGAGACATGCAGGCTTCTGTGAGATTGATTAACTTAAAAGAACTGAATGTACTCCACAGATTCTGCTTCCTCAGTACTGTAACTTTCTGTTATCACTTTCCAGGAGGGTACTGTGGTTTTACCCGCTCTTTCCGGTATCAAACATGACCACAAGGGCTCATTTTAGAGAAACCCGTAAACCTATTAGTGTAACTGGAACATGCTGCTTGTTCCTTTAAAGCATTGCAAGCGAGAGGCAGGGTTCCCTTCTCTCCTGCATTTGCCTGCATAGGTAACTTAAATCCTTCAGCACATCGTACCTTTGAATTTCAGCTCCTTTTTACCATGAGAAAACCAGCACTGAAGCAAAAAGCTACAATGGGTAGAGCAGCCTCTTCTGTTACAGATAAACCAACCAGTTAACAAACAGCTTACCTGTTACTTCATTCTTTTAAGATCTTACAATTATTCATATACTTAGTCTATAAATTACTGAACACTAGAATGCAATAAGACCATAGAAAGGGATAGTATAAAATAAATCCTAAAATCTGCAGAGAACGAATTGTCTTTAATTAAAAGTTTTTCTTTATCTAAAAAGGTGAACAAACCTATACTAACAAAAAAGACTCATCAAGCATGCGTGCTTAAAAGCAAGCTACTATCCACGCCCATTCTTCCAACACCAGGATATCTGACTTCATGGACTATTTGACACCATTGTAAGCACTGAAGTTTCAATGACATAATGAGGAGACAGCTGAAAAGCAGAGAAAAAAGTGTTTAAGCAATGCACTTCTCTAATGCCGATTCCTCGCTGCTTTATTTATCACACAGGCCTAGAGCAGTTACATGTTCTCCTTCGGATTAAGTTTCCCTCTCTGCACCAGACCAGATATCTGAAGATACCTATACCACTTTAGATGAGCATAAAATTCTGAGCATGACAAATGTAAAACTGATGTCTTCACTGCAGTGGTGAATGCCATTTTCTTTTCAAAATCAGATCCATTTGAATTCTTCTCCTCAGCTACAAAGAAACTCTCTAAAAACCTGAAAGCCCAAGTCAAACTACTTGCAAGGTCTATTTATAGACACAGCAAAGCATAACTAGAGTGAGGTATCAAAACCAGTGTTTCTCATTAATAAACATTACCTAAAAAACATGCTCAAAAATGTAGAGTGATGCAACTTGAACTGTCCAGCAATATAATTATGGTAACTAGCTCACACTGGGGAACAACTGTTACTTTTTCCACACTGAGTAATGAGTATGAGTAATAGATTTGACTCTTCCCCCCAAGTATTCCAGTAAACATGTTAAATAAATCAGGTTGTAGGCTTTCGTGAACACACAACAGCACCTACTTAGTACTTAACAAGCACGAAACAATACAATAACAATGGCAAAAAATGAATTCAGTATTGGGATGGGAATTAGAAGAATTAGTCATACATGCCTTTGGATAAGTTAGCTCTCTTACCTTATGAGAGCTGCAGATCACGTAATTTTTAATATTCTTGTACTCCAGAGTCAATAAAGATGAATAAAAAGGCCAATAGACACTAATGTGTGAACAACAAACTATGTAATCATGACCAAATTATTATGCTACCACCTGCTTTCCAGAAGGTTTATGGTTGGATGGTTGCCAAGAGGGACCCTCTTGCTGACGCCAGTTCCCAAAATTCCTTTTAAAGTTTGCAGCCGGGAGATAGAGCCCAATTCCTGGCATATCTTTTCTATGAGTTGAAGGCATATAACGGTCTCCAGAGGTAAGTTATTTCTAGAGGAGCAGTAGTGGCATATATTTCACGAGTATTTGATAGGCTCACGTTTCATACCAGATGTAATTAAGGATGAAAAATAATGAGCTAATTCCAGTAAGTGTTTAAACTCTCAATCAACAACAGAAAATAATCAAAGTTACAAGAAAACAAGGGTAAAAGAAGAAATCTTTCTTTCAACTGGTTGCTATTATCACAGAAGTAACAGGCAGGCATCTTTTCCAGCACAGAGGCTTTTCTGAATTTGTACTCCTATTTCATTCCTTTCTCAACACACTCCTGGCTTAAAGGGTCTTCTTGATGATCAAAGGATTTTTAAGCCTCTAAACACTTCATAAATCATTGGTGAAAGGCATTCAATGAACAACCCCTCTCTTAAGGCAGCTGTCTCTAGAATGCAACTAGTTTCACAGAGACTACATGTGGCATCTCATTTAAAATATATTACAGAGTTGGCATTTTGTCTGTTTTAGAGTTCATGCTCTCATAAAAATAGGACAAAGGCCCCTTTTCTCATAATGTGAGATCTTTATTGAGAGGTGGCAGCATCTTCATAACTAAGGTTACAACCAGGTTTACTCGTAAAGAAGTCTCAAAATTCTTTGTGTCTTTCCTCAGGGACAGCCAAATACCTAAGGGTGATAATACTGCCCAGGCAAAGACCTTCAACAGACCGGCCAGGGAATTCAGTCTCTTGAGGATGTAACAAATATTTACTGAACAAAAACCACAGGAGAATTGTATATAGTCCCTGCTAAAGAATAGGAGAGAAGAAACTTGAAATATGCCTTAGACAGGACACGTCTAAAGAAAAATAATAGCCTACCAAGCTAACGGCGCCAGTGCTAAAAAGCACTGTGCTGCCAAAATACGGAGAAGCTTGTTTATCAGGCTGGGGTCTAGGATCCAGCTAGAAAACACAACACTGGCATTTCGTCCTGCACCTGGAATGGAGCACAGAGGATACCTAGTCCACCTGCCAGGGCAGATTTAGCAGCATCATCTGCCGTGACCCTGGGCAGAGACAACTCATGAGGAAGAAGGTAAAATCCTCAACCACAGCACCAGGGGTCTCAAACCGAACATTTAAAGCACTCACCCAAGAACTCACCCTAGCAGTCAGCAGCAGCATTTTAGGTTGTCAGAGCATGCTGGAGAGAGAACTCTGAAAGCACTGACATCTATGAATGTCAACCAAAACCTGCTTTCTGAGGTAGCTCTATTCTTCCTTCCTTGACACAAGTGTCAGAAAGGGCCTGTACATCTGATAGCTCAGTCTCTCTTACTGGAGTGTAAGCAGAGCACCAACTCTTAGGAAGCACCCAGAGCTCAACGGTATCTTCACACTCCCTGTATCAAGGTTTTGGCTCTCTTCATCTGGGGAACAGTGAGAATACATGCAAAGCAAGCACATGAGTAACTCTGGTTACTCATGAAGAAAACTGTCTAAATTCAACCTAAATTAAGCCCTGCTGGCAGAGAAAGAGGGTCTTAATCATTTCCATCTGTTGTCAGCATCAATACTTCTTCCAGAACCACCCCAAAAAAATTTTATGTCTAGTTCTCTTATTCACTACATTTTTGACTGCCACTCAGCTGTGGACAGTCGTGATAGCTAATCGGTACCACAGTACCCGCATTTGTCATCTGTGAATATACTATTTCTATTCTGGTAGCACTGTTTACTGAAAAAATATTTTTACGAGCCAATGTGTTTAAATATTCTGTCACGTTTAGTTTAACATCCAGCCTGACAAACACCAATTCAAAGCTCATTGCTTCATTCTTCTTCATCAGTGAAAAGTGATGCTGCATCTTGATGGGATGATATATCTCAAAACAGGTTATATATCCCAACAGCAGGCGTGACCTGAATCCCATTTCCAGGAGAGAACTTTGTGATTTCTTGGGTTACGAAGGTTTGCATGACTATAGGCTACATACATGAATATCCCAGAAAAACCAACATTTTAGTTCTCAACTGAAATATAAAGTGCTACTTCCTCATGCTGTATTTAACACTAACCTGTAACCTTTCCACCCTCCAGGACTCCCGTTCTTGGCAGGCCCCGGCCGCCCCGTGCCCGGGTCTGTGATGTCCGGAGGTAGAGCAGCGACTCTTTCAGGGGGGGCACCCCCTTGCCGTGGGGAAGGAGCTTGCGTGCCCTTGTGGGGTTGAGAGCTCTGCTGGTGGTGGCACGTGCCTCCGGTGGGGTCTCCCAAGCCTGACAGGTCTCAGCTGAAGGGTCAGACAAAGTGTGTCCACGGGCAGGATGGGCTCACTAGCCTTCGGGCAGCCATCCTAGGAGAAGGACAACTCTGACTCCAAACCTGGGCAGATGGAGCTCGTTTAGCCCTGTAAGGCATCCATCATCTAAGAGAAGGACACTCTAACCAAACCTACGACCCGAGGACTTTGCTGTCACCATCCAAGCTTGCTAGGCCCTGGCAGATGAACCTCAGGGGTAAAGGGTGGAGCCAGTTCCGCGCACGCTGGTGCCTCACCTAAAAAAGCCACCGCGCAGGCCCGAAGGGTGCACTCATCGCTGGCCGTGAGCGTGGGAAAAGCCCTTCCCAGATCTTTGCTCGCGAAGCCAAGCCATGATAACCTTTCCAGATTTGCTAATGAACTACACAGTCCTGTTGCATTTCCATTAAAATCCATAAATATCTGCAATCTACAACAGTCTATTCTAACTGCTGATATGAAATGACAGGGAGATAAAGAGATGCTATGGCAAAGAAGCTTGAACACGATGCAAATTTGAGGTCACGATATCACGTGTTTGAGACTTTGTTATGAAGCTGAAACACAAGTGAAGCTGTCACAGTAATACAGTGGGAGTACAGGTCAGCATGCTGATGAAGTGACTAAAATCCAGAATGATTGCAGAGCCAAGGGAAAAAAAGCTGGGTTTTTTCTACCCAATGGATATAAATAGAAAAGATTTGGTTCCGTGGTCCTATGAACATACTCTTTGAGATGTCAGCAATGACTGACCTGTGTTATATTTACACAGTGGCAGAATATGTTGACTTTTCAACCAAAATGTATCCTTGGTATTTCATAGCTGCAGTGGAGCTGTGTTTTCACAAGAGGGCAATGTACATTTTCTAGTCACAGCAAACTAGTTTCTGCTTTTCCTTGGACAGGTATCAGTGGTCCCCCTGTCTCAGGAGAGGCAATAATCCGTAGATTTAGCTAGCTATACCAATTTGTAAGATGTGCAGTTAATAACAGGTTTTCAAATTTTAAAAAGAACTGTTTTCACACCTACAGAAATCTGAGGGATCCCAAAGTATTTCGCTGACGTCAGTCTAATCTCACAACCTTCGCACACGGGTGGACACCAGTGTACCAGCAAAACGAGGCAACAAAACAAATGAGCTTGTAAGAGAACACACAAGCAAGCCACCTACCAACCCTACCACTTTCATACCTGACCTATCACCTTTTACTTTTTGGGTACATCTGCTTGAGGCTTTCAGATGGAAAACAACGTGGAACACTTGCTTTAAGTAGCCTTTAGGAAAACTCGGATTCCCATATAAAGGGCCACCCCAGGTTTGCAGACTGAGTCTCCAGTGAAGCACAGCAAGTCTGAGGTACGCCATGAGCACCAGAGTGGCTGCCCATGCACTACAGGGTCAACCTGCACAAGGACTACATGCCCAGGGCTGACACCGGGACGTGCAAAGCTCATTGTTTCAGTGCAAATTAGTTATACAACATGACCTCCAGGACTCCTGTTCTTGGCAAGCCCCGGCCGTCCCGTGCCCGGGTCTGTGATGTCTGGAGGTAGAGCAGTGACTCTTTCACAGACACCCCCTTGCCATCGGGAAGGAGCTTGCGTGCCCTTGTGAGGTTGAGAGCTCTGCTGGTGGTGGCATGTGCCTCCGGTGGGGTCTCCCAGGCCAGACAGGTCTCAACTGAAGGGTCAGACAAAGTGTGTCCACGGGCAGGATGGGCTCACTAGCCTTCGGGCAACCATCCTAGGAGAAGGACAACTCCGACTCAAAAGCCGGGCAGATGGAGCTCGTTTAGCCTTGTAAGGCATCCATCATCTCAGAGAAGGACACTCTAACCAAACCTACGACCCGAGGACTTCGCTGTCACCGTCCAAGCTCGCTAGGCCCTGGCAGATGAACCTCAGGTGTAAAGGGTGGAGCCAGTTCCACACACGCTGCTCCTCGCCTAAAAAATCCACCGCGCAGGCCCGAAGGGTGCACTCATCGCTTGCCGTGAGCGTGGGAAAAGCCCTTCCCAGATCTTCGTTCGCGAAACCAAGCCATGATCATGATGATGTTATACAACATACAGACATTAGTTACAGAGCATACAGACAAAGGAGGTGTCAACCTGTTATTCACACTGCATGGTGTGGAAGCACGTAACTCTCCCCAGAAAAACTACCAAGAAGTCCAGACACAACTATAAGAAACAGCATTTTGTGATTTTTGGATATTGGCAAGAATTAACACAGCTGAATCATCTACAGCTCTCGAACCATGAGTGCAAACAGTGCACTACTGAGAGGGCAAGCAAATTTCTGACTGCTCCAAAAAAACCCAGGAATTACAGTTTCCATGTAAAGTAGGTGAGATGTTGGTTTCTAAATACCTGGGATCGTGAATCTGATCTTCTTCCAAATTTCTCATGGAGAGGCTGGTTTTTGGTTTTAGGCACTAGGAACAAATGCCAAGGCCAACCAATGAGCTAATATGAGGCTTTTATGTCTGTGTTATGTTTCTGAACAAGTCTCAACCATTTACTTAGTCATTCACATTTGAATACTGCATCATTCATTGCTTTACATTGCACTATTTAAAGCCAAGTTTTTATCTTTACTTAAAAATTGTCCAAAGCTGAGGTAGAGTACAAAGCATGAAGGACCTAGCAGGAGGTTCCACAGTCGGGCGACCAGTTTCATACCGCCCCTGTGTCAAATACTGCTTAACACTTCTGGGCTGCTAAAGGCTAGGCAACATCCAGCTATGCTTCAGGGAACTGGCAGAGCTACAGGGACCTGAATATAGTGACCATTCCCTGGAAACATTTACGACATTGGAAGGAAGATTCCCCTATATTCCTTAGCTTGCACCAAGATCCTGTAGGCTTGTCCTCCCTCCACCTGGGGAACAGATACAAAGAGGCTATGGCGCTGCTCTACCTCCAGAACCCCCTTCCATCAACATCTCTTTTCAGTTTAACTTGAAAAGATAAGAGCAATTTAATCTTTCCTGCCTTTGACTAGAAGGTTTTGTTCTAAATATATTTTGACAGCAGAAATAAAGACCAAGTTTTAATAGAACTAACTGAACCACAAACTGAATTATGTATTTCCATTTCAGGAGACAATCTCATTGCTAATAACATCACTCTCCTTCCAAAAGCATGCATGACAGAATTCAAAGCATTTCTCTGTTCCTTCACGGTATTTTGTATCTGGCAGTAGCTATGCAGCATACAGAGCTCCCTCATACACGTGTATGTGTCATGTGTCTCACTTGTTTTGTCCAGGAGTCGGGGTGGGACCATCTCAATTGCTGAACCAGTCTGCCTGGAAAATTTGTGCGCTAGCGAATTAAAATTCAGACTGAACCCTGGCAACGTCCCTGCTTTGGATCTCTGCCTAGAACCTTTATTTCTTCACATTCAGTGTTCTCTGGAAACATGCAGCAGCTGCAGGCTTTTTGTAGGACCCCCACACCAACGACCTTCTCCCAGAATGGAAGCGCATGACAAGGCAGGGTCTAAACTGTACTGACAGCCTGGAGCATCTTAATTTTCCAACACTGGAACTTTATCTGGTTCCCATCTTACAGAAATTACTGCAGCTTAGCAAGTAACCAAGCAGCTTACTAAACCGAGGTCAAATCCTGAATAGATGCCTTGCTCACAGATTTGTTCTTAATTAGCCAAACACTCACTGAAGTCACCAAAGGTGCCAACAAAACCAAGACATATTTTATTTTGTGACCACAAGGAAGGGGATGGAAAGAATTTGCATCAGCTGCTAAACATACTGGATTATTAGTAGTGACCTAGATGTAGATAGAAAGCTTTGATCTTCTTACTCCTGGGTTATTATCCAGTTTCTAGATCTCTTAACGTCAATCAGAGTGAAACAAAAATTGGAATGGGTCAAAACTGTGTGTGATACGAGAGAGAGGACGATGGAATATCGACCCCCAGACATTTAACTGAATAAAGCAGGCAGACACCAGCAAACGTGATTAATAAGAGCAAGCCAGAAAACAGCATTACATTTCAAAGAAATCTAGGGGTGAATAGCTTGAGATAATGAGATACAAAATCTTTCACATGTAGGTCACCGGTTTTAATCCAGCTCTGGTCATAGCAAACTCTGGTCATTAATATCTGAGAGCTGTCTGGCAGTGACATAGAATGAAATGGTGGTCCTGGTTTAATCGCTAGTGGTATCTGCAAAACAAAGCACATCAACAAAGTTGTAATGCTGTTAAAATCTAGGCAGGAAGGTCAAGGACTGACTGGGCACTGAGAGAGGACCTCTACCCCATGACTGAAAAGCTTCCTTTTCTATTAGTGTCAACTTGAGATATCTCAAGGGTAATAAATCTTTGTGGGGGAACAGAGGATAAAGAAAGCAAAAAACCAGTTCAAAGACAGCTGTGGAAACTCTGATGCCTTGCATCCAGACCAAGGGCCAGCTCGCCAGCTGGTGCTTCCACTGAAGTGCTAGCGCTACGCCAGTTCACAACGGCCCAGGGCTTCTCCCTGATATTTTCAACAAAAGCAGCACAGAAGCCAAGACCAGCATGATGAGAGGGCAGACACTTGGAGCCATAGAACCAGGGAGGGAAGGAAGAGAAAAGACTAAGGCCACAGAAAAGAGACTAAGAGGGAAGAAGGAGCTCTGAACAAGCTTAAAGGATGACAACACAGAAGACGACCTTAGCATGGGTCTTTCTCCACAATGAGCTCCCTGGTTTTCACATCTTGGTCCGCCAAAGAGTTTATTACGCACACTGCTGGTCCCACTACTGTCTCTGAGGTGGGTCACAGTGGATACTACGGACTGCAGGAACAGTCTGTGTGGCCACGTCCCACTAACCCATGGTGCTCCTCAGCCCAGGGTCCCTCTTGTCAGCAATACGTCAAACAAGTAAGGTGTGGGGAGAGGATGAATTTATAATTCACATAATTGGAATAAACGGTCCACACAGAAATGATAAGTAAGAAACAGAATTCCTTACTGCTGCCTTTTCAAACCCTTTTCTTTAAAATAAAAGAAAGGCCTGAATTTCAAAAGCCCGTATGAAATATCTAACATTCACATCAGAACTGAGAGATTATTTTACAGCTTGCAAGACAGATCCTCCCAATTGCAGATTGGAACAGAAAGCTCTGATTTTTGTTTAACAAAAAATTAATTTTTTTTTTAATAAAGGCTGAGTCTACAAATTCAACTTTGATTCAAAACAGCAAATAGTCATTGCTTTCTTTTTCTCTAATAACTGTAGCTTTATATTTTTTTGGACAAGATTTATCTCACTTTATCTGTCCCCAAAACAGGTATTCCATCTCAGCTAGTTATCACAGTTGCTTTCACTGTGACTGAAGAGAAGCAATCACCTCCAGCAGGAGGCTCGTCTATCTTAAAACAGCATGATGCTTGCAATAGGTAGGATGAAGTCCCCTCTCAGTAGGTGTTTGCTGGAGTTCTTGATGTATAACTAGCCTAGATTCCAACATGGCAAAAGTGAGTGGAACACAATCTTTTGTAAACAGTGAGACTCTTCAAGCATTTTAAAGACATTCTGCATGGATGTTTTGAGTTCTGCCTTGAACAACGCACTCTTGATACTGTTATATAAAGCACAGTGTTTTTATATGTAACAGTCAAACTATCTGAAGATACTTGTTTGCAAAAATGACAAATCAAATATGTGCCTAAAAAGACTAGCTAGAGTTAAAAAAGGCAGTTTTGAGCCCTTCTTCCTCTCAACTACCAGTGATGTTTTATCTGCTCTGCAGAAGAAACATGCCAAAAAAGGATCCGTGCTTACTGTTTGAGGGGTCTTTAAAAAATATTTTCCTTTGAAAACTCCTCTACTTGCTTTTGGAACTGTGCAAGTAACATGCAAGAGTAACATTTCCAAGTATTTTGCATTCAGCAATTTCTTATAAAAAACAAAGCTCTTTCATACTGCATTTTAGAGTGTGCAAATTCTATACTGATCATTCAAAAAGCCCCTCCAGCTGTTAAACAGGGACAGACTTATCAACAGAATTGATGTTTTTCTTTGAATACTTTCCCTAGGTAAACAAATAAATGATACAGAAATGCACCGAGGTAGAACAGCCCGAGACGAGAGTTTTCCTAATTTCCAGGATAATTCTACTTAGTACTTTCCGGCCAGCTATCCCTGAAGCTGTCTGGTAACCGCTAGATGGTGATGGTGTATACTTTTTGCTCGGCTTTCTCAGAAACCTCGAGGAAGGAGGAACATTTCTGCACAGTGTACAGACCTCCACTGTAGAGTAAGTCTAACAATATCCTTGATCCTTCCCAAGCAAAAGCCAAGTGCTTTAACTTGCTACAGGCTGTTACGTCACAGAAGCCACGTAACAGAAGGTCTTAATACTTTGGAAAAATGTCATGCCCAGTGTGATACAATTTAGAGTTGTGGGGCATTGACGAAAACAAAAATGAGGCGTTCAGGAGTTTCTCTAGACGTCATTTAAAATAATCACATTCTACCCCGTCATGCTTCAGCTGCCTTTGCTGACCTTAGCTCCAGAATTGGCAGTGGAAACCACTTGCTTTCTCTCTTATGGAATTTACACGTTCTGCTGCTCTCCCTTCAAGCAATGTAATTAAAAAACCTGTTTAGCATAATTAATTTGCAAACAGGTTGGATGAAATGAGACTGTATCCCAAAGGCTTTTTCAGCATTAAGTGAAACTTATTCTTCAAGCTTACTGTAATCTAGAGTCTCCTGTACATCAATTTCTTTCATTTTGCTCTTCCTTTGGAAAGGTGCTACAATTGGCAGCCCTGTTCTGAGCTGTGCTGTTGATGTAGACCTAGCTTATACGTGTTTAGGCTGTCCATAAGGACAAGGACATAGAGTGGGCCCTTTAGTGCATCACCTGATGCTCTAAAGCTCAGGTGCTCCTGAGCTCCACCTGAGAAGGTGTGACATGTCCACCAACATCCAGCACAAAGTGCACCCACAGGACCCTTCCTTGCCTGTGAGTGGCTGCAGAGGCACGCAAAGACCCCCAGCCCTTCTGACCACTCTCTGCAATTATCAGTCTACTAACCATGACACCCACACTTAGTTTCCTTTTAATTACGCTTATTTTTTTGAACTGAGAACACGTCCCCTTCAGTCTGCAACGGAGAGATTTTAGATTTCTCAACCTCTCTGCCATAAAAACTCATTTCCAAAGAGTGATAATAAATCAATCATTTATGCCATTAATGGTTTAGCTCTAGAGACTTTTAATTTCAATACAATCACCACTAGCTGACCACCACCAGCAAACGGAAAGCCCTACCCCCAAACCTAATTTAAAGCTGATCATCCCAGATTAGAAAAAAGGTTATTTTAATGATCTAATCTGAGTAAAGATCATTTGGGTAGTTTTACAAAGAGGGAAGTACATTTATGAAATGACACTAATGGACAAGTGATGCAGAAAAGTGATGCACGGTCCAGTCTCCTTTAGTGAAATCTTTCAACCACTTGAATTAACATGAGGACTAACAGACTTGATGTCTGTCAGTGCAAGGGATAGGGATTACTCTCTACTAAAAGACTGATGTGTTGTAGTGAAGCACCTACTAAACTCAGCTATCATGCAAACAGAAGTGATTTAGCAAGGTCATGGGTTTTAATGATTATATGATATTGCCTGCCAATATTATTTCTATTTAGGCCATAGTTATACTGCTTTTATAAGCTGTTATTTTCTCATACAAGGGGTTGTATGGTTCCATATATGGTTCATCAGGCAGCGAAGTGGGTGATGCTGCTCAAGATAGTACTTGGGAGGAAAGTCACTAGATTTCATCTGTTGACTGATGGCTGCAGAGAATGAATACACTGTCTGAGGCACTGAACTGGTCAGACATGAACCCCAGATAAATGTCAGTCTAACAATGCTTCTAAAATATAGGGGCATTTGAGCAAATTCAGTTATTAAAAAGAGCTATTACCTTAATGAAGTCCTATTCCACACAATCACTGTATCACATCACTGGAGCATTAAGGGATACATCATAACTGAAAAGCCAGGAAAATAGTCTGCCCTGCATACCTGAAGCCTTGATCTGCAAACTTGTAACAGGCAAGGAGGTGTATCAAGATCTATATGTAAGGCTATTAATTACAATTTACAATTTACTAGGTTTTAAACAATAAATTTAAAATCAGAGTAAGACAAAAGATAATGAAATACATTTGATCTTATTTTAAATTATTAAGAGAACGGAAGAGAATCGAGAACTCAATTGCTTCCATACGCTTCATAATATTAATTGGTTATTATCAAATACTTCATTAAACTCTTTAATAACTGAGTTTCATTATTAAGTACTACATTAAATGAGCTATTAAACTTGTTAAACAGGGGACAGATAACCTCTGGAGCAGCAGGCTTGGAGAAACTCATCACTGCACCTCACAGTCGAGTGTTTCTGTGAATTCTGTCCTGTCTAAGAAGGTTTCAGTGCATGTTGGTGTCTTTCCTCCATGAGGGTATTACGGCCTTGTGGATATTTGTTATATAAAATTTGTAGGATCTTTTTTGGGAGGGGAGCATTGTTTGGTTTTTGTTTTTTTGATTGGTTGGTTGGTTGGTTTTTTGCATCAAGACTTTAATTCCTCTGCCCAAATTGAATGAATTATGGATGTAGATTCAAAACCCGTTAGCGGAAGTCAGAAAGACAGATGCAAACATGCATACAGCTCAATCACATCATCTTTATTTCTCTATGACAGAAGACAGCAAATATTGTCCAGACAGTTTTGACAAACTAACTCTAGGACCAACCAGAGACCTCGAACAGAAGCTCTGACACAGGACAGACCAGTGCTGCTGCCTTTGTTCAGCAGAATATGGAAGAGCTTGACAGAGACTGACAAAGACACATTAACATCCAGCATCAAGGGGACCTTAATGGGAGTTCGGAAAACTCACATAAATACTCTTAACTAGGGGTAAGATTCCACCTTCACCCCTCGGTATTCTTTAAGGCACTAAGCTGGGTGCTGTAAAAGAGGCAGAAACACTACATCTGTGGAAAGGCTTGAAATTGCTTTGGTTCCCTGCTCCAGGAAGGGTTCTCCCTCTCCAGGAAGAGGTACAAAGCCATCCTGAGCCCAGGTTACAGGATGCAACGTTTCCTGCTAGCAGGGCTTAACCTAAAACCCCCTCCTGTACATTTCTCATTGCACAATCAGCTCTCCCCTGAAAATATCAGCTCACATGTCTCTGCTTGCTCTGCCCATTCAGCAGACACCTAGACACACATCTTGTATGAAGAAAAAAAGAAAAATGGTTTCCTGTTGAATCTATCCAGTTAGGACAATTGTACATTTTGGGTTTCTTTAACATTGCACTGGTACACCCAGGATCTCTTGTGCACGTGCCATTTGCACTAACTCTCCCCAACAGCACTTTCTTTCTATGCACAGGCTGTTCATGTCACTTTTTCCAAATCAGAGCACTCACAAGCAATCAGCAGCTCTTGCTTGGAAAGTGCTCCACCTCCTTTATGCAGATTGTTAGCACCTAGATTTCACTTCTGAAGCTAGAGTATAGCATGGGATTGCTTAAGACATAGACCTTAGCACTGACTCATCAGTCCCAGGTCCCTCTTTCTTGGCAAAGGCAGATAAAGCATGATCTATCATGTTGGTACAGAAAAAAAGAGATAAAACCCAAGCAAACATGTTGTAACAAATAGGACCCTGACTTCTAAAAAATAAGGCTTACCATGCAGAACAGCCCCTGCTCACACAGTTTATTGATTGCACACATCACACATTGAGCCCTTCACTAGCAACGGAAGGGAAAATGACAACCACGTGCTCTTGGTTGCACAGTATCTTGGAGTGATAGCTCACCGACGCTGGTAAGCCTTCTTGCTGGAAAAGTGCTTTTATATACAAAAGGAAGATGTCTTTTAAAGATTAAATCAATGAGAGAAAGACACATCCTTAATGAGTTCAAAAATTGCCAGTCAATGATTGATTTCTTCGTAATTTAGTGATGGGAGTTAAAGGAATTACATATTGTTTTGACAGCTGACGGAAACCATCACAGCTTTTGGACTCTATTTTTTTTTTCTTCACTCTGTCTGTTACCAGAACTGTCCACCTGACTCTGACTTCTCCCTCTATTAGTAGACCGTTACTCTTTTACCAGCAGACTGCTCCTGTTTTATCTGCAAGTGAAACAGCATTGCCAGCTTCCTTCAACAAACAGCAATTTGCAAGGACACTTTGGGGTGACGGTTTGAAGAGGACAGGAATAAAGACACCTGCTTTTTCTGGATCTGCCCTATGGCCCAAGGTTCAAAAGTTGCTGGTTCAGGAGTGATAACATAATCCCTGTTGCTTGGGGAGTCCCAGCTGGGGACACTGTGAGCACAGCTGCCAGCACAACCACTGGCAAACACAACTCTCTGCTGCCAGAGCAAAGGCAATACAGGCTCTGCTCGCGTCCACAATCAGTGGGATTAAGGGATTCATTTTCTTGGCTAGTTAGCCCAGGGACAGAGTTCCACCATTCTCAACTGGGCTACTGAAAAGAACAGTAAATAGTTGTTTTGGCTGATGTCGTCCAGATTTTTTTTTTTTTTTTTTTAAAATA
>NW_010420574.1:966-42152 GCF_000710305.1 Buceros rhinoceros silvestris | reverse complement strand
AATAATTTTTTTGGGTGATGTCGTCCAGATTTTTTTTTTTTTTTTTTAGAATCATGAAATCATGTAGGTTGGACCAGACCCTTAAGATCATTGAGTTCAACTGTTAACCTAGCACAGCCAAGTCCACCACTAAACCACGTCACTGAACACCACATCTACATGTCTCTGTTGGCTATTTTGGTTTTTTTTTACCTACAGTTCTTTATTTGTGAGCCATGATACCATTTTGTCAGTCTGATCATGCATTTCAACTTCTCCCTGGGTACATTAGCTCAAATTCGTTCGGTTAAAACATGAGCACAGGTGAGAGTCTTAATTGAAGTGCTGGCATGAGAAGAAATCAAATTATTTAGAGGTTTATTTTTCTTCCCATTGCTTTTCTCCACTGGTGGCAGTGACACAATCTCTTTATTCCAAGTGCTTCAGGTTGGTGCCTTCAGGCACTGCAATTCAAGAAGGGGTAAGATCCCTCTTTACAAATTATAATACATGAGAAAAGAAAAGGGTAGCCATACTCCATGAGATAGCAATCACTGCTCTGAGAACAACAGTAAGATTTTCAAATGAGATAACCCTTGGTGCTTCTTACAGCTTTAAATATATCCCCAGAAGAAAAGATGGTTAAGGCTGAGAATACATCGCCCTTTAAAACAGCATTAACAAATAGTCAAGAAAAATCAGAGGACATAAATGAGATCCTTGTTCTGGGTGATCCTGGGGAGGAGCCTATCTTCTCTCTGTAACCTGAAGAAATTGAGGAGACACACATTTCTCATTTGGTGAAGGGCTTTGTCAAATTCTTTTGGAAGCCAAGTAAACAGTATTAAGCAGATTATCTTTATACACGTGCCATCTATCCCGTCAGAGATATCTAAGAGGTGGGGAAGGAACACGTGGTGTTGAATCTTCCACCGCAGACTGTAAATATATAAATCCCAATCAATAAATTGCAGACTTCATACTTGTGATGCGGACAGGGGAAATACAGCTGCTCTGGACATAGTTACCTGAGTGCTGAAGAAAAAAAGTCTGTGTTCAGTTGGACTGAACCCTTACTTTAATCTGATTTCTTGTATGTCACTTTTTCCACGTCACTTGCCAATTCTTTTTCTAAAAAATACAGAGCAGTTTTATTACAGAAAGATAAACTAGTCCTAAATTTTTAAAAAATTATTACAAATTCAGTTGTTCTACTCTTGTTTTCCACAGACAAAAATGTATTAGTATAATTTTTTTGTGCAGAGTATTTTGTTCCATTGTTTTTCACAGCCTAAATATTTTGCCTGAAATGTCACAGCAGTTGTTGCCTCATTTCAATGGTTTTGTTAGTAAAACAGTGCGTACCAAAGTACAACCAATACATATGAAAATACGTTGTTTCTTAAAACTCTAATGTTAAGGGATTACATGTACACACATCATTTCCAAGCAAACCAAGGGAACTAAATAAAGTATTAGGAATTTACTGCATAAAATGCCTGTCTAAAACGACATTTTATGATGTTATATTCTCAGCAGTCTGTGTCTTGAAGTGCAGGAAAAAGTAACCATTTTGCAGGAAACTTCTCTTACATGCTTTAATAAAGTCAGTTAAATGTATTACTTGTCTTTTAGCGTTACTCCAAAGAAGGGAATGCCTTAAAAAATTATAAAATGCTTTCAAAAGCAGGGGAAACATTAACAAATTTCAGAGAGAATAAAGAACTTCTATATTACATTACGAAAATCTGACATTTTATCTGTTCAAACAGTGTGAACTTGCTCATTGATAACATTCCCTGTCCTGCCAAAAATTTATTTTCCCATTGTTTACACCACGCAAAGACTGCTGCAAAATTCATTTATTTGTCCTGTCACTTCAGCCTGCAGCCTTTGTGGCACCTCTTTCTTCACTGTACCAAGGCACAAATGTAGACTAGCTCTTCACTGCAAGCAGGGATGTTGCCTGTAACTAGCTACAGTTTGGGAGCAAGCAGCATTAAGCATTCTCCCAGTGCATGCATTCCTCCTCTTCAAAACAGCTCCTTGAAATCCGTCTGTGGCTACCCAAGCCTTGGCAACGGTCAGCTGTCATTTGGGTTGTGACTTCTGGGCTCTTGGTATTGTTTAACTACTGACATTTATTGCTGTGGTCTGTTTCCCCCATCTACCACCTCCTCCTTAAATGCAGTCTACAGGGTAAAAGCCATCTTTATGCCTGGTGTGGGTACATCCCCACTCATCATGTGTCCTTAGACTTAAATGCTAATGCTATTAACTGCAACAGTATTTCTAACATTCAAACCATTTCTTAGAAACAGTCCCACCCTGACAAGCCAAAGGCATGAGACCAAAAGCACTAATAGAGAGCCAATCAAGTCTTCGAAAAGCACTTGAGACTGACTCATTTCTTATCCAAATATAAATACATCTGTCTTTAAAAGAAGCAGCAAACCCAGTACATAAGATACTACGAATCGAACTTGATCACTTTAGGAATACTATATGCATTCGATTAAATTTTCTTGATGTTCTCCCTACTTCTTGCTCCCCATTATCTAACATTGCATGTAGACCTAACACTTCGTGGTAAGATTTGGCAAAGCAAAAACAAACTCACAACATTGTATTTTCAAGAAAAAATCACCTAAATATAACAAATGGACTGACTCTAAATTTCCTCTGACACATTGTATTACCCTTATTTACGTGTTTCTAGAATGGAATTGTATTCCTCTTATACGTCCACATATTTCCAAACCCGCATTTCTCATTTGTTATTTTAAGTTTATTACACATCTCCTTTTTACAGACCCGGGATTTAAATCCAGGCTTTGGCAGGTAATTCAGCCCTGTTGCTTAGCAGCAGCTGAGACACATGTAAATGCAATAACGGAAACTCTCGCGGTTACAAAAGTGGAAAGCTCTTGCCTGCCGAAAGCGGATGTTTATAAATCGGCTGGAAGCAGTGTAAGTGGCACTATTAGATTAGAAAAATTCTTTCCAAACAAAATACAGTCTTGAATACAAAGCCAACCAGCCTGACACAACTTAAGTAATAGAGAGGCTGAGGTTAAAAAAACAAGAGTCAATATTTAATTATGATTGGTTTAATGTATTGATTACTCCAGCATTTTAACCATCATATGATTACCAGTAAAACTCCATTTCATTTAATGGGTGAAATAATGGATTCATTGAAGTGAACTGTAAAACATTTGCTGCCTTTATAGAACTGGGATTTCATATTAACCCTATTTTTTTCATTAAAAATTATTTTTCAAAGCATTGACCCAAGCATTTACGTGACTCCAAAGCCAATGGCTTAGCACACCATCTCTGCTTAAAAAATAACCTATTCTAATCTGTATTTCTTTATTTGTCAGGTCTGTATGCTCACAGAAGCATGGATTACAACTGAAGTTTCTTATTATTATGGTAGCATCAGCAAGAAGGAATCTAAAACGGGCTCCAAACTGAAACAAATGGACTTGAGAATGACCTTGATCAACGATGAGGACTGTCCCTTCCTACATGTGCTTAAGTCATCTTCTTCATTGCTGGTGTGTAGCATGCTGGAGGGTTTTCCCCATGCTCAACATTACATCCTTAAGGCTTAATACTTTGCACATGTAGGATGCAATTTACAATGCAATTTACCTTAGGCATCTAAACTGTTTAAGTCTAAAAGACAGATATGAAATTTGAAAATCCCTTTATAGTGAATAGAGAACAACATTTCCATAGCATCATTAATTTCTTCCATAACTCAATATTTAAGATCAGATTAATCCTTTTGAGAACTCTCCTTCAGTCCATTAGCTATTAAAGAAATGAAGGTAATTTTGTATAAGGCAGACAAAATGAATAATCCTCTGGAAGTGTCCCTCTCTCTCCTGCAGCACCTAACCTGGAGGGTGCGAGCTATAGAGAGAGTTGCGGCAGGCATGAAAGCTCATTTTGAGAATATGGATAAGAAGAAAACAAGATCATAATTTAAGGGCCTGAAACAGATCAAACGGAGTTCAGAAGTACAGAGTACATGGGATGTGTGAAAGTTATGTCCTTGGCCAGAACGCCGGCTTATCGTGTGGTTGGCTGATTGCGTGGCTGGTTGATACAAACCCTGGACGCAGAGTACTGTGACAATGCTGAAGTATGTAAATCTCCTGTTTGTCTGCATATTTCAGGCTCCTTATCTATAGCTATAAGAGACGCTTGCAGAAAATAAAGTTCGCTTAGCTGCTTCAAGCTGAGTTGTCTTTCAGTCCATCACACTTTCCATTGACTCCAGTGCAGCCTAAATGACAAAGTAGCCTTCAGAAGGCAAAACTAATCCCAACCCTTACAGCTGTGCTGAAGCTCAATGACAAGCATGATGGTGACTAAATAAGCCATGAGCTAGTGGAGAGCGTCTTGGATTTTAACTCACAGGATCTGAGTATGATCCCCAAAGGTGCTAATAATCACCTGAAAAATAACTTAAGTCCATTTGCACCTCTAACTATACTGTTTCTTACAGTTTGTAAAGCAGTTATTGTGATATCCACATCTTGTTTGGGATTCTTTGCACCTAAAAATAATTTAAAACATCATATTTTAGTCTACAGTGCCACATTCCCTGAGCTTTAACGCCATTTGCTCATTATACATTGCAGGTTTACACATTGTACAAGGTCTTATTCTTCAATGAACTCTGTACAGCAGAAAGGAAAAATTAACAATTTTCCTATGCTGAATATTTGACAAAAGGTTTTATGTATTCCAGCTGAACACCACTGACTGGTGATTTCTTCTCCCTTCTAAATATGATGGTCTGTCACCTTGTGTCACTCATTCTGTATTAATTCAGCTGCGTCTCTTGCTCCCATGAGAACACTTCAATTTTGTTGCAAGGCCAGAAATATGATAATCAACAAATATTTCTAGGTCAAATCCATTGTCACAGTGTCAGCATGTTCATGAAATACACTGATGCAATTAAACACTGATTTGGCACTCCAACTACAGCAAGACAGATATAAAATACCTTTTGGTTTATATAGATTTTTAAAAAACTATTGCCTTTAAGAGCTTTGTAAAAGATAATCAGTCATACTGAAGAACTGAAACTGCAAAAATGCTTAAGACTTTTATGGTGTTTTGCATTTTACTGCTGTACAAACACGAACTAATTAAGCCTCACAATACCCATGCGAGGAATGGAAGGAAGCATTATTATGGTTATATATTATAATTATACTGTCTCATTTAGAATTTCCTGGCTTGTGACTTTTAAAGTAATTATTATAATTATCATAAAACTAACAAAAAGTCAGAAATAACGTTTTTGTTCCCCCTCCTCCCCCCCACCCCAGGAATGAATGTGCTCTGTGCTAAGCAAAGAAAGAGTTTACAAATGCCTAAAAGCACACTTTTCCCCCCTGTATGTTAGCTTCTGTTTTTCCTTTGTACATCTGAGTTCACTGGACTTAATTTTGCTTTCATCAAAGGGGAAGAAAATCTTGCCAACGACCACAGTGGATCCTTGATTTCAACAATAATTAAAAAAAAAAGTGCATGAAGTGATTCTTTATGATTTTTACTATTTGCTAAGAAAGAATGATCATACTTTAATATAAAACAGTCTTACATGTTCCAAACAACTTTATAAAGTCTCTACGGTATCTTGTAATTTGGAAAAATTTTTAATTTATTAAGTAAAATTGTTTTTCCCTCAAATACTTCTCACCAGTGTCGGGATTCCTCTTTCCAGTTCTAGTCTTCTAACAGCTCACTGGCACCCACCCTTTAGATATAGGCGGATACATTCTTTCAAAAAATGGTTTTCTCTCATACATCTGTCTTGTAACGAGATGATTTACCCACTGGAGATGCCTTTGCTCTTCAGTAAAACATAGTCCCATATGTTTCTCCTATAATACTGGAATTTTCAAGGTATATGGGGACAAAATCCATTTTATTAACTATACAAATGTATCAGAACATTTGAACATTCAACTGGCTCCATCACAACAGCCAGTCATTGCTAATTCTTAGGAGTTGACCACAGCTGGATCAGCCTCTGGGAGTAACTTTCTTATAAGACCTTAATCAACTGAATGACAATTTGGAAAAGGATCTCAGGTAGTTTCTTTTAGCTGGAAACACAACAGTTGTGGTAATTTTTTTTTTCTCAACTTATGTAGTATAGACCTAGTGGTACTAATGTATGTACAGTGGATCCAGTGCATCTTCTCTTCTCCAGAAGAGAAGAAAGAGAAGTAGCCTAATGAAAACCAGATGCACACAATACTTATTTTGCTGACAGCTGGCGGAAAAAGAAACAAAGAAATAAAAAGACTTGATAATATCAAGCAGGTCAGGCCAAGATTAATGGAAGATTAATAGAAAGACTAATGCTCCTAGCTTACAATCCAGAAACCAACCAGAGCACTACTCAGTATTCTAGGTTGCCACCTACTACCTGCATACCCCAACCACTGCTGGACATGGTGCTCAGTTCTCCTGCCTATTAGAAAAAGAAATCACCATCAACAGCGGTTTTCCATAATATAACTCCTTTTTTGCAGCAAGTTGCCAATATAAGCATTATGTTAGTCATAGATAGTATTTTGACTGTACTTGCCTCACGACACTAGAAAAACCATCTGCCTAAACAGGAGTGGTAATCTGATTTGTTTGGCCACTGAACTGAAAAAACCCTCAATGGCTTGAATGGAAGATTCCAAGACTGTCCAGTCCAGCATCTTCTTTTGTGCACTGCCAGATACTATATTTGCAATTTCAGGATGAGTTTGGTAACATCATTTCCTTGTGGAAGTTACCAACAGAGAAGGAATTTCTACACAAAAGACAAAAAGAGGTGAACATATTCTCGTCGAAAAAAAAAAAAGTTGTACGGCCAGCTGCAACTCTTTTGCAGAGTATGTTATAAAACAGGAAACTGGTATAATGCAAGCCAAGTCTTGGTCCTGCAGAAAGTGCCAAATCTCCCAAGGATTTGAACAGAACCATTGGCTATTCAATCTGTTCACTTACAACCTTATTTAAAGACTGCAGTACAGCTCTTCTCAGAGCCATGTATTTTGTTACAGACATATAACTTCAAAATGGAATGAATTGTCTAGATAATGTCCCCCTGCCAACATCCTCTTCATCATCTGTTTTAATTTTTAAACCCCTTAGGTTTATAAAAATATATCTAATTTTAATTCTTCCAAGGTCTACAGCAAGTTTACACTTATCCAGCCTCATTTTTTTATATTTTAAATTTCCTTTCATGCCTCAAACCTATTTGACAGCACCACCATTCATATAGCTGGTATTACTTCCCCCCAAATTTAAATAATAAAAAAAAAGACCAAGAAAAAAATCCCCAAACCTCTGACATAGTAATTAGAAATGTATACATTCAAAGATTAAAAGGAAGGCATTTCAAAAATCTTTCAGAAGACATTTCATTTTAGTTCAAGTAAAAGATTCTGGATAGTTTCATTTCTTAAAGTGTTTCTCAGCTCCATTAACCATGAATAACAAACAGTCAGCTACATCCACTCATTTTGTTTTGCTATGCAGAATCTTGCCAGAGCTCGTAGGCTCGTATTTTAGAAAAATTTTCAACTACATGGTCCTCCTTTGTATAAAGGATCAGGCTGGCTTTCTGATGTCGTACTGCCCTTTTCTTAAGGTAAAGAGAGAGACAAATGGAAACAGAATGACCAAGCCCACATCATAGGCTGAATGGACACATCTAACAAAAAGCGTCTCATTACGCTGAAATCACAGCATCCCTTGCCTGACAAGGCAGAGTTGCAGAAACTCAAAAGCTGGAGAAGAAAAGGTCAAAGGTACAGACACCACATCAGGCTTCACCACTCATCTAGCCAATGCCTTAGGAAAGAAAGAGATGAGGTAGTTCAGAAGAAAAGCACAGCACATTATAGGTAAGAGAATGATGGGGATGTAGTTCAAGACTCTGGATGCCTGACAGCTAGGGTTGTGTAGGAGTCTGGAGATACCAAAGGTGCATCTTCTGGCCCACTCCAGGAAGAAAGAGGACACTTTGCTCCTTGAGGGAGAAAACTTATGTTTTCTCATTATACTGCATTCTGTGAATTGACACAGTAATAGCAAGAATTGAGGCCCTAATACAAGAAATAAGTTTTAACAATTCAAAAAGCACATTTTTAGTCCATCACGGATTATACTAAAGAACTATTCTCACTTCGGCCAAACTCTTAGTCTCCACCGTAATGCTTCCACTTCACTATACACATGACTTGTGCACAGTTACCGCTCCCTTTTGTTATAGGGTAAATGATCTACACAGCAACTAGGGATTGCTTCTCTGGTAAAAAGATGATTTTTTCCCCATGTTGTTCGTTTGGCTCCGAAGCATATGCACAGTAACACGACTTCAGCTGTCCCTTGATACACTCATACCACAGATATACAGGATTTCCACGGAATTTTTATACCACTTCAGTCTTTCATCCTACATAAAAGGGAAGGGGAAAGTGTAAAAAGTGTTCTTGACCACTGGAGTACTTTGCAGTGACACGGGCTGACCCAGAGAAATCAGTGGTCCTCTAGGACTATATACTTGCTTTCACAGCATTATTTGTAGAACAACATTTCTATGAATCTGGAAACTTAAATATAGCCCAAAGTATTCTGGCAATATGTAAAATGAGTGCACATGAGCCCAGAACGGATGAGAGCAAAGAAAATGACTGAAATGAACAATCACATGGAACTAAAGAATATTGGCTACATGTATAGCAAATAGAAGAAAAATAACTGAAAACTGCCTGAAGGAAAGTACTATTGGCGATAAAGCAGGGATAATGTTTTCACAGGGATTAACTGTTCTGGAGCGCTTTTCCCGTGCGTAAAGCACAACATACTTTTTATTCAGATAGGTTGATTTGGCAGCCTCTTTATTGTTAGCAAAAACTATTTATTGTGCCTCTGGAGGAAAAATTCCACTGTTGGATAGCCAGAATGAAGTTCTTTCATCTCACACCGACAATTGCCCACTGGATAGAGCTCAAGAGCTAATTTCCCACTGACAGCCCACTTCCGTAGGATACCTATTAGAAGTCTGTGTGCCAAATCAACCATTTTTTAGTCTTTAATAAATGTGACTATGTGTTGATGTAATATTTCTACTGAGTGTGTTGAATTCAGCCTTTGGAAACATACTTGATTTCTTTGGAAAAATGTCATCATTCTTACAGAGAGGTAACAAAGAGGTCCATCACTTTAAAAGAAACTACTGAATAGAATGATCAGCAGTTATCTTTTGCTAGCACTATCTTTTTACTCAGTTTTATGGCCCTGGACCTGCTGGTGATTTTCTGTATGAGCAACTTAATTTTATGAGAGTGAAAATACGGTTTCCTTACATGTTGTTTTAGAGCATGTGCTCTCCTTCATGATTTTGTTTCAAAGATATGTCAGGGTAGTAGATACAGAAAGCAGAAACTGCCCTATTCTTCCTGCTCTTGGTTGTACATTAAAATAACCCCAGAATTTATGTCTCTCTGAAAATAACATCAGGCCCATTAAAAAGCATTTTCCTGCTATACAGAAAAACTCCAGAGGAAAAGAATCTTAAAAATAAATGAGTGGATGGACTAATACACCATAGGGGCTAATTTGTGGCATGGAGTTTGCAATTCTAACACAAGGCCACTAATTTGTTGGGCTTTCCTTGTCATATACAGTATTTAACTGTAGCAAGAACTAATTGATAGATAGATAAATAACTGCTTCTTCAAGCCAAGATTAATATAGCACCCTTACAATTAAATATGACTTGCTATTATAAACTCCTATTTTCAGAATCCTATTTTATATACCAGCATTTCTGCCAACTCAAAAAAAAAAAAAAAAAAAGACATTAAATATGTTTTGAAGAACTGTTCCAGACTTTAACTACAGATTTCTTGCTGGCTTTTAAAGAACTACCACATACTGGAACTCACAAAATAAATTTTGGTCAGCGAAAGTGTTTTTTGAAGTATTACTTTTCTTTAAAAAAACCTCCAAACAACGAAACAAATGCCATGTATGGACACTATATTTGAGAAAGTCAAATATTGGGAATTACGACTTCCTAAAGTAATAAATGGAGTGTTAAGCTATCCCCTGTTCTGCACTAATGGACAGAAGAGATAAGACGAAAATTATGTGTGCGGTACCATTACTGTGAAGCTGTATTTTTCTGTGGCTTTAGATATACATGAAATGGTGTGACTGTATTCCCCCAAGAAAACTTTGGGGTTTGATCACCACTAAGCAACTGTGAACTCAGAGTGTTGGTCCACCACCTAAGCGACTTGTCCTAATCAAGAAACCAGGAAGTTTAACGTGTGTATATAATAATTGTACCGAGTTTACTGTCCCACATGTAATGTAAGACTCTACGTGCTGAGGATGCTTTGTACGGAAATATAGAAATTGATCCCTGAGGAAGGGAAATATATTTTACTCCTGAATGAAGTTAGGAGTATTAATGGAGTACTGGGGACAGCACCCGACATGTCAAAATGCAACCAGCATCTGTGAGAGGGAAAGTGGGAAGCAGTGATTTAGTGGGAGAAACAACTGCATCCTTTCCTGCAGGGGCTAAGGCACGTGAGTGTCAGTAGGAAGACTCTGAGGGAACTAAGAATATCTGCATTTCACCAGGACCACACCCAAGGAGCATCACCTTTTAGCTACCCGAGATAAGTGGCTGGCTGAAAAGCAGCTGGCTGGGGATTATTCTAGCGAAAACAGACCTTTGCTAGGAGGGAGGATGTCTTCTAAAATCATCTGCAGGATTTACCTGTGGCGTCCTTCGAGGCTTTCACAGCACAATTTCTTGTTTTAATTGGTTCATTCTTAGACAACTCCGACATTTCAGTTACACGGTTTAATTACATAATTATCTGCACTAACACATATTATAAAATTAGGCACTATAATTGCTACATTAATAAACACCAACACAATTAAAACTGTTTCCAGTACTCAAAAGGTATTTAGAAGAGGAACACTGATCTAGTCAACATGGACACAAGAAGCAGTGGTAGCTGGAGCTTGCGAACATGAAAGCAAAATTCAAGGACTGCTCCTTTTTATCAGTTCTTGTGTAATCTGGTGTTAGCACTAAGGACAGGAATCACACAGCCAAAACTCGTGTACCTAGAAATAGGGCTCTAACCATCTCCAGCCTGATCGGTTTGACAGGGAGGAGCAAATTAGTGAATAAGTGTCAAAGCAAGCTGTGAAGAGTCATGAGTATGCATACACGCGTGTGATCTCCTAGTAAGGGATAACACAAATTCTAGGGTATATCCTTGCAAATTAAAGGGGACACAGGCATCTAGAAATAACTTCATAATTGAATACACTTCTGTTGAAAGCTGCTAACAATGTACATATAAAATTGGTTTCAATTAATGACCTAAACATTTTCAATTCTTTCTTTGGTAATAGCTTTGTTAACATGGAGATAATCCCCAGCTGACTTGGGCACTCACTTTGAGTGAACTGTAGTGTTGACTTACACTTCTGTTATACTGCTGTTTCTCTGAACTACAGGGAGATTTTATTTAAAGCTGCATATCCAGTTCTGGGCTGTCCATGTAACCACACAGCCAAAATTCACAATTTCTTATAGAGGTGGACTTCACACCAACCTCTTCTGAGAATGCTTCATGTGTATTTCAGCAAAATGGCAAAATCTCCTCCAGTCTGAATCTCCTTGTGTTGACTACTTTATCTTCCAAACCATATGTTTTTCTCATTTGGTTTTGTTTGTTATTGAATATAAAATTAAGATAGCTAGCTAATTCTGATGCCAGGTAACAGTAAGTCATCTCAATTCAGCAATCAATAAGTTTGTCAGTGCAAATAGTCTATTCCTATGAGTGTCAATTAAACATGAAAAGATAGAAATTTACTCTCATTGAAGAAAAAGAAAGTCAATATCCCAAGGTACTGAAAACACTCAGACTATGATTAGTAGAAACCTGACTGGAATCTCAACTGATGTCTACATTATAATAAAAACTGCATGTAACTTAGTACCTAAGCAAGCGTCCAAATGTCTCTCCATACCACAGAACCCTGAAAAACCATCTGATGCTTCATTACCTGCACAGCTATAGCTCCCCACAGCAGCATGCTTTGCAGGTGTAATAGTGATTTTCAATCTCAAAGTACCATAAGCAGATGGAACAGGCTAAGACTCATGGCATGGCTGCAACAGCCGTGGTCCAGACTAACTGGACCCCTTTAAGTTTTGGAATATTCATACCCAGCTACAGTGACTTACAGCTGTCCATCTGGGAAGCTCTGGAAGTACTATCACTACGGTAATTTAATTTTAGAACGACTGATGAGTTCCCCAGGAGGAAAGGGGGATGTGAAGCTGAGGCATGGAGTCAGAGGTGTCGCAGCAGAGGGAAGGGTCTTGGTTCAGAGCACCAAGTTCCCATCCATACCTTTACAAAAGAAGAATACAGTTTTCAGCCCCAGGCCTTGTGTACAAGTGAGATATTCGAAGCAGATTTTGATACTACTAGAAGAAAGCTATTCAATGTTTTAAAACAAAATACTTTAAACCATATTGTTCACTCCAGTGCTGAAATGAAGTGCCATGTTTTCAAAGGTTCCTTCAGGAACCCTGTAATACCAAGTATTTTTTTTTTAGTATTTTAAACAAAAAGAAATTTTTGTAGTTCAAGAAATATGACAAGCTGAAGTCTCAGAAAGGCCTTAGTTCACTTTGTCTCAAGCAACAAAGGCACCTGCTTATTACCTTTCAGAACAAGTTTTAGGATGATCCAGTTTTCCAAATCAACTAAAATACAGGCTTTCACTAAGACATGGTCACAGTTTAACTTCAGAGCACAGAATCACAGTGTAGATCTAGAGCAGACATTTGATTAAAATCTGGTCATAAGTGTCACACTCTAATGTGCACGTATGACCTCAGGAAGTTACAAGCTATTCTGGAGTGAAAAAAACAAACAAAACCCTCACTCCAAAGACATAAAATAAGGGCCATTTATATTTTGACCCATGAGATAATTTCAACCCTAACCTTGCCAAAGACATCAAGCCAAAGGCATCAAGAGAGCAGTTTAACTTTTTTGTATGTCAGGTCTTCATGAATAACATAGAGACTTCATATGCTCCATTTATGGTTATTTTATTTAGATTGCAAGAGAAGGGAATATCTCTGAAAAATGTGCAGTTGGTATCACCACCACCTCTCTCCACTGCACATCCTAAAGATTTTTCACTGATTGTGTGAACACCCTTCCCTGTGATGAGAAGGAAAGCACTGAATTGGTATGAAGAGAGCTAGGGAATGCAAAGTTTCAGAAGGAAAAAAGTCCAGAACACTTGATTTTTGCAACAGGTTGGGTAAAGCTTGTGAACCACTGATTAGTCTTGATGACTGCTCTGAGGATTACCTAACAACAGTAAAATAAGCAGTTACAACAAATAGACCGGATCTCCATAACAGCTATGAGACCTAGTGCTGACATTTGTTGTTTTTTTTTTCTTTGAGGTTTTTGTGTTAACAATGGCTCTCTCCATCCAAGCTGCATCGCTCCGTCTGTATTACCCTTCATGGATAATTAATTCAGTGTTTCATTACAGAAATAACTACCGTATTCCAAATCCATCTTTTTGATTTCTCCAATGAACCCAACACAGAGCAAGGGTAAGGTGTAAAGGAACAAGACCTCTTACAAAAATGCATGACAGTTTTTGGAACTGGTGAGCTTCCTTCAAAATAAAAGGATGAAGTAAAAGTAATTTGCATGTTATTGTTGGAAAATTTACCCAGCCTGGATTCTTCTTTCGGGCTATGTTGGAAACTAGAGACGCGTGCATATGGTGAGATTTTTAAATATTTCAGGCTGGATCCTCTTGCCCTGGCTGGACATACTCTCTTCAATGCTTTGGACTTGATATTAGTTCAGAGCACCTCCAGGAACCACATAGATTGACAGAATTACAGAACTATTCAGTACTTAGTAAAAAACAGAGGTTTGGACTAAACCTTCACATCCTCATACACCTGCTGACTCTGTAAGCTCTGGAGATGCCTTTGGAAAGTCAAACTGCTTTATGAGTTCACGTGACCATCATTCCTGCCTCTCACAGAGAGGTTGTCAGCATGTGTTACTGAATTGTTCAAGCATCAGAAAGATTCATTCCACTAGCCTGGACACTCCACAAGCTGCTATTTGGAGCAATTAAGATTTAGATATTTAGATTTCATCTCTTAGAATTGTCTGACTTCCTCATTTTCTAGATTTAGAGTCTCCAGAGATCGTCTGGAGGATATGGTCCATTATGTGCTCTGCAACAGAAGCAAAGAAAAAGATATTTTAGCCTTTAAAATTAGCCACTAGCTAATGCTGCAAAAAGAATAGTACTTGTCCTTGCTTCTGAAACTGGTTTTCTGCTAACTTCAGGACTCTTATTCTTACCAGTCATCCATACAGACTTAATTTTTAAATAACTGCCGCCTTTAAATGACAACTAGCAATGTGTACGTTCTTCACACGTGATGAGAGGACCTCTCCAGATTCTAGATCCAGCTTATAGGACTGGACATGAATGGAGCATGCCTCAGACTTCACAGGACTTGCATCTCACAATTTCAAGAGCTCAGTGCAGTCCTAAGAGCTTATATAAGGATCAGTAATGAAAACAGCCATTGGCTTCAGTGAGATTAGGATTTCAATCTAAACTGACTCCATTCTACAGTTTTAACGGCTCACAGTATTCAGTGTTGTGATTTACAGCCATATTTTAAGAACACTTTGCTACTCAGTGTGCTGGTTCTCTTCTGAACATTCCTGTTTTCATTTTTCTTTGCAGCTTAAATAAGAATCCATGTTTATTTACTGTATTTTATTTTTCAATATGGCTGCTGATCTTTAGTGCTGTTTTCTAAAAACAGATTTTAAAAGATGTTCCATAAGATGACATTAAGTCTAGCCATTGTTTTTGCTGGGATCAGTGCAGAAACAGTAATGCAGCAGAAAGGCATGCTGCCAGTATCCTCCTCTTTCCTGAATCACTGAAAGTCAGCTTCAAAGTCAACACTGTCTTTGGAGCTCATTTGATTTTGGTTTTATGCGTAAGAGGCATTTCTGTTTTAAAATGCCTTTGTTTAAAATTCACGCTGCACAATCACAGCTTCTGTTTGAAATATATAATAAGCCTCTTATGTGGTTTTCTAATAGACCTGCATTTTGGCACAGCACCTGCCTATTCATGTTTATATGGAGAAGGAGGAGGAATAATGGCAAAAGCAGCTTTGCATGGAAAATATCCAGGCAACAAGACCATGCTTTTTTTTTTTTTTTTTAACCAAGTCCTGTATGAAAAGCAATTATGTTGTTTTGTTTTAAAGTTATCAGAAACCAATTTTAATACAGCTTTGGAGTGTTAAACATATACTTCATCCTGAAAAGCACTCCCCTGTGATAATGCTGGACCGCAAATGCAATTGCTTTTCAGAATACGGCCTTTTGGATCTTGCTATATTAATGTTCCTTTCACAGGAACTTTCACTGCACTGCTGGTGAAAGCGTTTTTAATCCTTAGGAGCATTTGTTTCTAATGATTTTACTGTAATTGTCTCAAATGTGCAGATTTATATGAAGTGCTTAAGGAATGCATTAAGAATCTCGACCTTGTAGGCTATTTTACAACCTCTCCCAAAGTAAAACTTCCACTAATTATAGTAACACTACTGTTATTTCTTTCTAGCCTCTACTTGCCTATCTACATACTTGCTGCTTCTTACAGAGACACCTTGTAATGTCCCTGGATCAGAGCTGTTCATTGCTTTATTTGTTTGTATCCAATGCTATTTCCAATTGCCTCTAACATAACAATAATAGTTTTATTGTTCTCTATCAGTTTAAAAAAATCCAGTAACACAATAGTACTATTAATCTGTTTAAGGATTTTTTAGAGTCATGTTTATGAATAAATACATATGATGTTTTCCATGTTGCAGTTAAATTTAGATGGTACATCAAACAAACAAACTGTGATCTTGTCCAGTAAGACTGCTAGCACCCCAGATGTGATCTTCTGGAAGGTAGCAACAGCATGGGCTAAATCATTGTATGAGTAGATACAACAGTATTTTTGATAACCTGCATGATTTCAAAACATGCTGTAGTTCTTTAGCAATACAAGATTGGTATAATACACATAAATACATTAATTATATTAGGTATACTACACCTAATATTGGTATAATATACCTAAAAAGTAGTCCTATTGCACAGACATCTTAAGTGGCCAAACTGCACTCATAAAACCAGCACAGCTCTTCCAGTTATAAGATATGATCCCAGGAAGATCAGTTTCTGCCACTGTAAATGCATCTGTGTTAGAGGCATCTGTAAACACAGCTGTGCTGTTCTGGAATCCCACTTCTTCATAACCCCTGAAAGCCAGAAATGCAGCTCTAACCTAACATTTTGAGGAGCTCTGTGCCATCTTTAGAAAGATGTTAGTCTGTCTTGAAAATCTGGATAGAGAAAAAGAGGCTGCAAATATACCCACTTAAATTTCAATAGCTTTTTGAGATTCTTTTTGTGCTACACATATGAAAATGAAGGACTAGAAATCAATTCCCTTCAAGGCAGGAAATGTGAGAGAAAAAGCCAAAAATATGACAAACGATATGATTGTAATTAATCAAATAGCATCACTACTTTTTTTTAATTTAAACATTATCTATAAAACCCCATAACATAGATAAATAATAGATGCGCAATAAATTGACAAAGTAAATTACTTTATTTTATTCTATCTTTATATCATGATCACTCCCAGCCCTACCCTTTCAGTTAAAGGACCATTGGTGCTTGTTTCTCTTATTAATCCAGAGGATATGTCATGTTCAGTGACCCAGTTCCAAGAAATATCACAATATAGAAGCCTATTTTCCACTTAATAAATATGCATAATTCCTGTGAACATTAGCACTGATTACATACACTTACACTCTAAGGCATATTCATCTAAACCCAGCGAATTCAAAAGATCTGAAGAAAAACATATTTGGCCTTCTAGACTGCAAGAAACCCTAAAGAATGATAAGAACAGTCCAGAATGTTTTATTGGTACATTTTATTTTAATGACACTTCTGTATATTAATTCCTTCAGCTCTCTCCCCACAATGTTAATGATGTTTTATGTAAGATAAAATAATTCATGAGTTTTTGGGATAGAAAAAAGGAAAATTAAGAAAGCAAGCAATAATTAAGCTTAATGGTTAGGATACTCTCGTTGAAGATGGAAACTGTAGGTTCCAGCCTGCCTGATGCTACTTATCACTATTTCCTGCAGAAAAAGAGGTTAATTGGGATGTTGCCAGCAGCCCAGAAGGACATATCTCATCACAGGCAGAGCCATGAGAGGGTGAGCAGTGAAGATTAAACCTCTTTACAGGGACTTGATAATTGATTCAGTTTCCTACAGCTTGATGAGTACTTAAACCACTGTGGTAAAAAGAAGGCATTCACATCATCTCCATTACTTAAGAGAGAAAGAGAAAGGACTCCAGCTACTTGATTTTGCCTTGACTTCTAATGTCCTAGATACTTTCTCTGCAGGAGAAGTTTGAAAAATGCAATTCCCATATAAAAACAGATGCATATACCCTGGAGAAATTTAGAATGTAATATAAATTCCTGTCTTGAGCATTACCTTGTGGTTTTGCACTGGTGCATTTGTTTTCAACTTGTTGACTTGAGTTTCAGCTTCCTCAGAACGGTATGCACAAGTTTCTCCCTGTCCCATGCTCTGCACGGACTGTCAGGACAGCTTACTCGGTGTTTCAGCATTTAGGTCTCTTTGTGGCTCTGGGCTTACAGTATATAAACAATTCTTCAATAAACTATTTAAAAAACTGCTGAAGCATTCATCTTATTCAGCACCACGGAGGGAAACACGAGCCCTTTCATATTCCGGATCCCAAGAGGAATCTATCCACCCAAACATCTACCAATATTTGTAACAAACCTGTTGGACTGCAGACAATGCTATACATGCAGCAGCATAAAGTACATTTCTGCCTATTAGATTCTTATTTAAAAGAGGTGTTCCTGACTAAATATTTTTATAGACATTTCCACTAAAAGTGCTGCAAATAATTCTTCTGTAGACTCTGTTTGTATTACTGCTATTTATTTTAAGCACTGCATGATTTGTGTTCATAATGGAAACTTCAATAGGCAAAGGCTTCCAAGCCAAGCTAGAGTAATTCCCCTTTAGTCAATACAGTCTTCACCTACACCAGTAAACAGCTCAGTACGACTGATGCAAATAGTGAAGTGGAAGAGTTAGTGTTGAGGACCTGACATCCGCAGCACACGTGCTCCGGATGTTTCACTTCAGACCAACTCTAGCTTGTTAGCGGGCATTAGATACAGTAAAACATTAGGTGTTATTCCAGAACACATCTTCTACTTACATTTTACCCCAAAAAAGCAGCTTTTGAGCCCAAAGATTGTGTACACCTCTAATTATGACAGAAGTGGTGAAAACCAGGAAATTCACCTTAGAATATTGCTCCTGATATAATCTAAAATGTTTTTGCTCTTTAAGCTGAGAACATTTCCTACTGTGTGAGTATAAAAGAAGAGTTTTCTTTGCATCTTAGTTAACGACCAACACCCTTTTATCAATACACATGAAAATGCACCTCACAAAGAACGTGTCATCTTAAGAAAACATAAATCTGAACTGAAGGTAAGCCTTGTATTTCATTTCCAAGGATACTGATTTACAGAAATCTTCTTCAGTAAAATCCAGTTTAGGCCAACAGATAAATGACATGCCTCCCAACTACAAGTTCACACAGAGGAAATACTTATCAGCACATGCTTCACACATTTTCACCCTGAATATGCATTAAAGAAATCGAATGTTGTAAATCTAATCATAATGATTTGGGTGTCCTGCTGGTGGCTCCGCCTGGCAAGATCAAACTTCACATCTGGGGTTTTGTCTGCAGCCACCAGCCAGGGCAGGCAGAATGTCCTATATAGGAGAAGTCACCACCATGGCCAACGCTCAGATTATTAGCTTCTTGGAAAGCCCAGGGCCATTATTTTACAAGCATTTCTGTGACAGAAGGAGAAGTAAAGCTCTGGGATTTACTACAGCTAATCATATTTCTCCTCTGCAAAATTAGTATTTCGCCCTGTATACACATATTACACATAGAATGACAATAAACTGGGCTAAATATATGACAGTACCATTACAGAGCAGATCTCAAAACCCATAACTACCAAAGCAAGAGAGACAATCTTATTTGATGTGCATGCTTAAAAACATTTGAGGCCATAAAACTAAAAGCCAGATACTGCAGCTTAGTAAGACTACAGAGCTGCTTCAAATTTCAAGAGGAAAATACTGCTGTGCTCTTCACATTATCTTTTGTACTGCCATTTTTGTAAATGTGTTATCAAATTTACTCTCTGATATGTCTTCATGAGTAAAGTATCCTGTGAAATGTTTGTGAACACCTGCACCAGTACAGGGCAACGGTTGACATGCTGGAAAGCAGCTCTGCAGATAAGGACCTGGGAGTCCTGGTGGACAACAAGCTAACCACGAGCCAGCAACGTGCCATTGTGACCAAGAAGCCCAATGGCTTCCCGGGGTGCACTAACAAGACTGTGGTCAGCAGGTCAAGGGAGGTTCTTCTCCCCGCTCTGCTCTTTCCTAGTGAGGCCACATCAGAACTACTATGTCCAGCTCTGGGCGCCCTAGTTCAAGAGAGGCAAGGAACTACTGGAGAGAGTCCAGCAAAGGGCTGCAAAGATGATTAGGGGACTGGAACACCTCTCTCATGAGGAAAAGTTGGGAGATCTCGGGCTGTTTAGCTTGGAGAAGACTGAGAGGGGATCTTATCAATGCTTATCAATATCTAAAGGTGGGTGTCAAGAGGATGGGGCCAGACTCTTTTTCAGTGGTGCCCAGTGAAAGGACAAGGGATAGTGGGCACAAAACAGAACAGGAAGTTACACCTAAACATGAGGAAAAACTTCTTAACTTCTTCAGTGGTGCCCAGTGAAAGGACAAGGGATAGTGGGCACAAAACAGAACAGGAAGTTACACCTAAACATGAGGAAAAACTTCTTAACTTCGAGGGTGGCAGAGCCCTGGAACAGGCTGCCCAGAGACGGTGTAAAGTCTCCTTCTCTGGAGACTTTCAAAACCCACCTGGATGTGATCCTGTGCAACCTGCTCGTGGTGAACATGCTTTAGCAGGAGGGTTGAACTAGGTTATCTCCAGAGGCTCCTTCCAAGCCCCACCATTCTGTGATTCTGTGATCCTGTAACACTTCAAACACTCTTTGAAGGGAGGAAGCCCTACCAGTTTCAATCCACTTTCAGAAGATGTCTTTCCCCACAATACACAAAATCATAAAAAGAAAATAAAATTTAATGCTTTTACTGTGATTTGCCAAAAAGAAAATTATTTCTAAAAAGTTAAACAGTTAATGTACTTTATTAGGAGCCCATATTTTGTAAAGACCATTCACTTTCCTCAGAAACATGTGTGGTAGGTGAGCAAAGATCTCCTTTTTAGGAGAAGTTTGCTTTAAACCAATAACCTATAACCTTTTTTATTCCCTGCCATGTGACATTAAGCAGCATCCTCATAGGTTGAAAGTTTTTGCGCCACTGTCGTGTTAAAAGTCACACGACTGTGCTGCGAGCTCAGTTGCTTCCCGTGCTCTTGGCCACCGCGGAGCTTGCCTGCCTGCGTGCCGTGCCATGCCTGGCTGCCTGCCTGCTTGTTTCTCCCGGAGCCGCCGCCGCCACGCGTTCACCACTGCCGCGAGTCCTATTGCTGCCGTCGCCGCGTTTTGACACAGCTGCGCCGAGGGGACGGACCCCTCATGCCGCCGCCGCGAGAGACCAGCCCAGGGATCAGAGCCCCCCCACCTCGTCGCGACTGAGGAGCTGCGCCCAAAAACCGACTGAGCTGGTTTTGCCCGAAAAGCCGCCGTGCCGCCTCGGCACGCCGCATCGGAGCCCCCCAAGCCGGGTCCGGACTGCCTGCGCCCAAGAGCTGTTTGCTTTTGCTTTGCTTCATTCCGCGACAGAGACCGGTAGGACTTTGTGCCAATTCCACTCTATCTCGCGCTGCCGGGTAATTCGTAACTGCGCGGGTCTCTGTGTGCTGCTCACGCGGCAGAACCACGTGGCCGCCGCCATCTCGGATCGCTGCCGCGGTCCGTGTTTGCTTTCGGTTTAACCCTCGCCTTCCCAAAACCCTCAATACCTCACTGTTTTCCTTTGTATTTGATATATATTTGTTTGTAGTGTTATTAAAGTTTGTTTCAGTTTTCCAAAAAGCATTTTAGAGGTCTCACGAGTTCTTTTCTCCCTTCCCCTATCTCTGGTGGGATAGGGGAGGGTATTATCGTCATCGGACCTTGGTTTTTACCTCGGCCAAACCGGTGACACATGTATGAGAAATAACTAGACGTCTGATCTTGCTGGATGTGCACTGAGTACTCTTAAAATGGAAGCCTTAAATTATCAGTCAATAACAAGCACAAAACCTGAGGCAGTAAAAATTCTTTCATCGGAAAATAACAGTTATTAAAAAGTCAGTCGTTTCTTAAGAAAAGAATTGTGAGGCAACATCGTGAGTCATAAAAATTAAAATATGAAGACAGAAGCTTATTTATGTAAGCTGGAGTTAGCATTTTTTGTTAGACCATTTGTTAGAAGGAAAAAGGGTTTAGGTAAATATTTGCAGAGTGATCTGTTCAAGGCTGAAGAAATATAGGAAAGGACTGCAGTATGCATTTAAGGAAAAAGACAGACAGCCCCACTTGTTTGCAGGAATTGTCAATGTGCTCAATGTTAACTACTTACATTTGAAACCCTTGTTTAATTTTTATTCAGCCTCACATTGTATTTATGAACCGTTCTGATCCTACTTTTGATCATCACCATCCAATATTTTTCCTAATTAAAATTACTTTGAAGTCTCTGACCTTTAGGCAGACACTCAATTCTGAATTAAAATATCGTTATCTTTGTCATATGAATAAACTTCTTATGCTGCCCCAATGCTCTTCTTGTTACAGAATAAATACATAGTAAGTGTGAGGAAAAGACTACATTGAACTCAGTAAAATAATGACAGGCAAGAAGAAAATAAACCAAGCAGAGTGGTTTTCCTTTCCTATACAACAAGGGCAAAGAGACAGTAAAGAAAAAATACAGGCGATACTTAAAATTTAGAGAAAGACATGCTTTGTGCACAGTGCATAATTTATCTGCAGGACATACTGTCACAGAACTTCATGACTTTTTCCGCAACCAAAATAAGGACAGTCTTTCTTATGAGTATGTCCTGCAGTCACATGGTTTATATTCCCGTGGTATTATGTGGGTACAGTGACGCTTATTGAACAGGACCATGACCACTCTTTGAAGGTGAAAAAGGTCCATAAATTAGAGTGCAGAGAATATATTTCTTGTGAGTAAATCTCAGCCTTTTTTCCAAACACTTGGTTCTGGTCACCGTAACTATAGGAATCACTGGTGTGATGAGGGCAGCATCTCCCATTCATCTCCTTGTCTTCATCATTGCTTCTCCTAGCAGAGGTATTTCTTAGTCTAAATGACTGGCAGCTCTTTGACCATATGTTTGCTTTACATTACTTTGCAATCTTTTCTATGGCCAAATAATAGGAACTTAATAAATAACTTACTTTTACGTAGAGCTGTTGAAACTCCTCAAGGTTCAGTCTACCACTTGGACAGTCCTTTAGAAATCCTTTGTACCACTGTTTTAGCTCGTGTTCGTTGAACTCCGTGCTCTTCACCAGATCCTCCATCACCTCAGGGGCCAGCTTGCTATTCTGTTTCCCCATTCTGCCTTAAAAAGAAATAAATTAATACAATTAGCCAAGTTGCTGTGAACATTTTATAGTGGAATTAGTGACAAATCTCGAATGCATCACTTGTTTCATACTCACTGATGCTTTCAGACAAACACAACTTCAGAGATCAGCTACTGAACAGGAACCTAAGCTATGCTTGAATATTAGAAGCTGAAATTGGTGAAAAAGACATCATTCTTCTTTCATTTAGGAGTCTTAAGCCCTGGAGACAGACTGCACATTTGTCTTCAAATTAGGTAATTTCTAGCTTTTCTTTACACTAAGGATAAAAAGGATGACTTCACTTTTCCTTTGACTATAACAAAAAATTTTCACAGATTCATGGATATCTACACAATTCCTCTTTATCTTAGTCTTGGAAATCTCTTCTAACACACGTTAGCACTCACGTTAGCAGCTACTCCTCACAAGCACAAGGCTGTGGACAGACAGGCTTATAACATACAGCACTATATATTCTACTGGGAGAAAACAATGTGAGGGTCCACACACTTGGTCTCAAAAAAAGATAAAACCAAACTGGAAAAAATAATGTAATTCTTGTATATATGCACATATAAGTGTATATACACATATGTACACATATAAGTGTGTGTATGTATTTATTGCATAGTTGATAGACAATAGAAGATTTATATTTCATCATTGATAACTCTGGAGCTATGCACTACACTATACTGTTATAGTACACTACACTACGTGTTATATACATTTTGTATACACACTTATAAATTTTTAACACAAAGCACACAGAAATACAAAGTATGCATGTGCGTATAGATAAATACAGGAATTTCAGTACTAATCCTGTTGGCCCCTGGAGGTATTTCCAGGTCCTTCGATGTTTTACCAAAGATGTCCTTTGAGAGAACTTCTGAGAAATTCTTTTCTTTAACATTTTCTAATTCTACTACAATTTGTTTCATAACAGGAGATGTCTCTCAGGTTTTTTTTAATCAGATGACAGACAGTACTTAACTTGTCCTGTAAAGTACTGCAGAGCGATGAGTAATTTCTTTCCTTAGCTTAGCATTTCCATTTTTATCTCCCAGTATGGCATGCTTCTAATGAAAGCACCACACTGAATGCATTGATTTCTAGTCAATATCAAGACCCATTTCTGATATTAAACTATTGCTTTTGGCATCTTCCCCTGTTTGAAAGGGGAAGCTTCTTTCTCCTCAGAAGGACATACTTTGCTTTGTTTAAATGAATCAATACATTTATGTAAGTTCCTTTCGGGGAACCTTCCTTGACCAGGTGCAAGGTTAACCATTCCTCCTGGTCTGTGTGTGCCCAACACAATCCCCAGTGCCATACTACCAGTGGCATCAGAAATCCTTCTGAAACACCTCATCACTCCTCTCCCCTTTGGCCATGGTCCTCACCAGTTTGTCCTCAAGCCCTCTTCCAGCCCCCAACCTGGCAAGACATCCATGGCTGGCAGCAAACTTCTTTGTGAAAACAGCATGCAATTCGGCTGCACATAAATCCCCAGCACGGGGAAGGAAGGTGTCTTTTGTCAAAGCATTTGGCTGGTACAAAGTTGGGAAATTCGGCCATCAGAAAGTACAAAATGCCACAAGCCATCAGGTTAGAAACTCCAGCCAGAAACATCTCAGTGCAGCCTAGGTAAGTATGCTGTCCTGTGCACAGATGTAACTGGAGGTGTAAGTGGGCCACCATTTCCTGGGGTGCTTCCTCCAGCACACAGATCTTCCTTCCCTCTGCACATTCTTCTAGCAACACTGTGAGATGCCACAGTGCTTTCCTGCTCAAAGCCCTGCATCTTCTTTGAATTACAAGAACCTGCTGCAAAGACTTACCCAGCTGTTAATCAGGAGAAGCATACTGCTTGCTATAAAATTACTTCGAAGCTTTGCCAAGCTCCCATTCACGTGTTTTGGTAAACTTAGCACAAATATGGGACAATTCAACCTTTCAGTTAATTGCCACAGCCCTACTGTACACGCAGATGTCCAGAAATTAGCTGTTTTGACTAACCAATGAGTTTGCAATTTATGGTTTTTAGAACAATTGCCCCAGTGTTATCTTTGAAGGCCCATCTTCTCATGGATGACACTGACATAATCTGAATTTAAATCCCACGGGGACTGAAGTATACTAACATGGTTATTTCTCTGGTTCCAACTTAGATGTTTTTTAAGTGAAACAATAGACTGTTTTATTTGTTTTAATGTTTGAGGGGCCTGTTTATTTCCCCTGTTTTCTTTTTCTCCTTTAAACTGTGTTACTCTTTGCAGTCATTGAGTACTTTGCTTAGGACTCAGAGGAGCCTTAAAGATTCTCAGCAATTATAGTAACTACCTTAGGTATATTCATAAAGCTGGCTCTCTTTAATTTCACAAATTTACTTTACTTTTTTCACCTGGATTCTTATCCCCATTAATAATTAACTCAAAGACATACATGTAAAAAAGCATCTTCAGTGGGCAAAAATCGCATGGTTTTGACCGACAAGTTTTCTGTAATAGGAACTTTCCTGTATTTATCATGTTAGTTTTACCGCCCTTGGACCTGGCACTACACAGAGGTGGAAGCAGACAGAACTGTGAATCTCAACAACCACCTTCCAAAGTCAGCTATGTGGATATAAAACACTACAGAAAATGGAGCGTGTCTGCATGTATGTAAGAATATATGAATAAATTGCTGTACAAACACACCCGCACATAACCTTTTCTACCATCAGATTCAGAGAAACAAAACAGTAGTTTTCTGTCCCTGTGATTCAGGTCCCCAGTTTTGGTCAGTGGCTTGTTCTGCCACAGGTTGTCCTGTAAGTCCCAAACACCCTCCAGCCACCCCTGATGTACCTCACCATATAACACCCTCTAGCAAATGAAAACCACAGCTGACAGCTTGATAAACACTTTCAGAAACTATTTTTTCCAGAGAACCAAACCATATTTGACAAAGGTATAATTTGGACTGATGGGTTCTGCACTCTTATTGCTGCTCCAGCACAGTACACCGTGCATAATCTGCTGGGGTCTGTTTGAGACAAGGGACTGAACAAGCTGACCAAGCTGGTCACAATGCCTTCCTGTAATTAGAGGCATTCATTCTTTCTTTTAAAGTTCTTTTCTTATGGAATTGAATTACAATCTGCAAGAAAGCTCAAGAGTTTCATATAATTATCAAATATAAACTCACACTTCTGGCACTGGGAGATCTGGCTTATTTGGGAATAAACCCTCAAATACATAGATTATCTAGTTAATCATATTCTAACATCTTCTAGAGTTTCATTGAATCTCTTATTATTGAAAAAGTACAATCACTCATTAGCAATGAGTATGCAACTGCCAACACATTTAATTTTCTGAAGTGAAAACTATTTTTAATTAACTTATAATCATGGTTTCCCAAACATGTTTTTTCCTTGTGAAAATCTATGAATATGCATTAGGAAAAGACAGGGGAGAACAGCTGCATAATCACTAAGTTTTCAAGAGAAGGAAAGGTCACTCTGCAAGCATTTCTTTGTTTAGTAAATTTTATTCTTTTAAACTATAAATTTGTTTCCAACTTCCATGCTTCCAACCATGCAATGTGACAATCCAAGGACTGTTACTCATCTTCTGTTGTGTTTTCTAATTGGCAAAAACCATGAAAGGGAAAAAAACCAAACCAAAACAAAAAGCAACATGGTTTGTTTCCAAATCATCATGGGGGACAGATTCATGATAAACAAGGAACCAAGTATGTGGGTGGCAGCATCAGCAAAGGTGTCACTTCTGTTCCCAATGAGATTACTCTGGCAGAAGAATGGTTATTAATATTATCAAGGGCAACACAATCCAAATTAGAGAGCAGGAAAAATGCTAAAACTCTACTGTTGTGCCACAGGTACCAACAGCAATGAAGAGTGAATTTAAAAATACATCCTCTTGGTTGAAATGCTGCAGAGAGTCCGTCAGCTACCCAGAGAAACAAGCTTTTCAGAAATGCTTAGTACTTCATTAAGTAACACCTTAATTACTGCTTTTACATGTCCATAAGAGAGCCAAATTTAAAAGACAGAATTTTATTAAACAACCAGTCCCCAATCAGAAACACTCCAGGCTTTGCCAGCAGCAGGCAGTGACAATATCAGGATGTACTGGCCTGCTCTTTGCCCCGATGGACTGCCAGAGGTCCACGCCAGCCAGCCCATGAAGCAGTAAAGGGCTGTAGCAGCAGCTGAAAGTTACTCTAAAATGGCTCAGCAGCATGGCTTAGCAAAATGACCTTATATGATTTACTGAGGGCTTTAGAGTTAAGGAGCAGTTAGTCACGTGCAGGAAGAGAAAGACAGTTCCTCCAGTTTTGAGGCCATTCCTGGTTTTAAATCAGTTTTTCCCTGATTTTTTTCTTTTGTTTGATATCTTTCTTGCAATGTAATCATGTGTCCCACATACGTTTGTGCTCTTTCAAAAGCTCTCTGCTCTCCACATGATCATCATCCAAACCTCCTGGCCAATGGCAACGTTTATTTCCTGGAATATTTTGCAGCAATTCTTGCACAGGTTTATCAGGTCTACTTCTCCCACTTGACTTGCAAGTACTAAACTGCCAGTATAAGCACAGTTTTACAAACAAAAATTTTATTATAGGCCTAAGAAGAAAAAAGAAACTAAATTTCAACAGCAAAACAGGACTTACAGAAGTTTGTTTGCTGTTTAACCACTTCAAAATACCCCCAAACTACTGCTAACACAGCTCCATTCCCACCTGCTTCCTACTTCCCCTTCTCCCCACTCCCCTTTGTCCTCCTTGGCAAGTGTTCAATGTTCAAAGGGACCAAGTGCAAACAAACATAACTCCAGCCGTTCCTAAAGAAGAGTAAACTGAGTGCTGCTGAGGATCTCATACTTGTGCTGAACTAGAACCCAAATTCCTTTGAGAATACAGCACCAACAATATCCAGCTACATCCCTAAAAACCCAGCTCTGAGTAATTTTGCTTGTTTTCCTTAAACACAGTTACATAAAACCATTTTCATTTCAAGATGTATTAGTACAAGTGCTGCCAGCAGGTTCAGGGAGGTAATCCTTCCCCTCTGCTCAGCACTGGTGAGACATCTGGAGGGCTGGGTCCAGTGCTGGGCTCCCTGTACCAGACAGACAGCAAAGGGCCACGAAGGTGATGAAGGGAACTGAGTATCTGTCATACAACTGAAGGCTGAAAGAGCTGAGGCTGTTCGTCCTGGAGAAGGCTCAGGGTGTCTTACCAATGTGTGTCTAAACACCCAGTAGGGGGAACAAAGATGGCAGAGCCAGCCTTCTCTCAGGGATGCCCAGAGAGACAAGAGCTAATGGGCACAAACTCAAATTCAGGAGACTGTCTCAATGTAAAAAAATGCTTCTTTACTGTGCAGGTGATCAAACAGCGGAACAGGTTACCCAGAAAAGCTGCGGAGTCTCCATCCTTGAAGATACTCAAAACCCAACTGGACACAGCTCTGAGCAATCAGCTGAAGCTGACTCTGCCTGAGCAGGGGAGTGGACTAGAACATCTCTGGAGGCACCCTCCAACCTCAGTGATTCTCTGATTCTGTGAAACAGTTAGGGGGATGGGGCAGTCATACTGCCTAACTTTTCATACCCAGAGTAGCTGCTTAGTTTCACTAAATTCCCTCCATGGGCAGCTGAGAGAAAGAGGGCTCATCGAAAGGATCATTTCAAGATGTGCTGATTGACTGCAGTCACCTCTGTCCCCTCTCTGACTCCAAGAGTGCAGGGAGATTCGTCTTATGTCCCTGCGCACAGGCACATAACTGAACAGGGCTACCTCAACTTATCTCAGATATAGCGGCTGCTTTGACCTCCCATGTCCATGCTCTTGTATTCCCATAACCCTGCATGTGCTGAAGGAGGTAGTCAACCAGTATCTCTGCAGCTTCATGAGGTCTGTGCATTAAATGAGTTTCCTTGCATGGTGCATGTTTTTCTTGCTCTTCTCTGGCTCTGGGAAATGGGAATGAGTCGTGTGGACTATGCCAGAAGCAAATGACAACACTCACTCTGCCAGCTCAGCTGTGCTGGCAGGCACTCATTAGATTGGAAGGAAAGCTGTGGTTCATCCCCACCCCTCTGCCCACTCCCAGTCCACAAGCTCCCACAGGGACATCCTGATTCCTGGATGTGAAATCCAGGCACTGAGCAGGCAAGTGTGGTGGGTGTCTTTGCCATCTTTGACACAATACAAATTTATACATGGTACATTAAACACTGTACAGACTCCAACATACACACGTATGTAGGGGTAACAGAACCCCAAGCAGTTAAATGCTGGGGAAAGCATTAAAATAACAGAATAATTTTAATGTTATTTTTGAGCAGGATCTTTCCAGCTGTGTGTTGATAATAACTAATACTCCTGAAAACTCCCAGCATTGCTCCTCAGGCTACTTCTGACACTCTCTTTTCTCTACTAATGTCAGTATGCAGGATACACAGAAGCAGGCTATCAAGCCACACAGATGCCTCATTCCCTCAAATACACTGTTTCACAGAAGAAGAAATCCGGAGCTGTAGCCTATCTTTCACACACAACCCCCCCCCCAACTGTCTCATACCCAAAGCCCTGTGAAAATAAGTACTCAAGGAACCATATGTGTGGAAGAGAAGAGGAATTTTCCCATTCAAACCATGAACAAAGACTGTAACTGTGCATTAAATGACCTTGTCCAACAGCAGTGCTTCAACAGCAGATGACACCAAACTGAGTGGTGCAGCTGATACGCTTAAGGGAAGGGATGCCACCCAGAGGGACCCTGACAAGCTTGAGGAGTTGAGCCCATGCTAACCTCATGAAGTTCAACAAAGTCAAGCGCAAGGTCCTCCATCTGCATCAGGGGTAATCCCCAGCATCAGTAGAGACTTCTCTGTGGAAGAAGACTTGGGAGTACTGGTGGATGAAATCCTGGTCATGAGCTGACAATCACAGCGTGCGTTTGCAGTCCAGAAAGCCCACTGTATCCCGGACTGCATCAAAAAAAACGTGGATAGCAGGTTGAGGGAGGTGATTCTGCCCCTCTGCTATGGGGTCTCTGCTATGGTGAGACCCCTAGAGTCCTGTGTCCAGCTCAAGTCCTCAGCAGAAGGACACGGACTGCAGAAGCAGGTCCAGAGGAGGGCCACAAAAATGAACAGAGGGATGGAACACCTCTCCTACAGAGAAATGCTGAGTGTTGGGGTTGTTTAGCCTGGAGAAGAGAATGCTCTGGGGAGATCTTATTGCAGGCTTTCAGTCCTTAAAGGGGACCAATAAGAAAAACAAAGACAGACTTTCAATACTTAAAAAGCACTCACAAGAAAGCCCAGACTGCATCAAAAGAAACGTGGATAGCAGGTTGAGGGAGGTGATTCTGCCCCTCTGCTATGGGGTCTCTGCTATGGTGAGACCCCTAGAGTCCTGTGTCCAGCTCAAGTCCTCAGCAGAAGGACATGGACTGCAGAAGCAGGTCCAGAGGAGGGCCACAAAAATGAACAGAGGGATGGAACACCTCTCCTACAGAGAAATGCTGAGTGTTGGGGTTGTTTAGCCTGGAGAAGAGAATGCTCTGGGGAGATCTTATTGCAGGCTTTCAGTCCTTAAAGGGGACCAATAAGAAAAACAAAGACAGACTTTCAATACTTAAAAAGCACTCACAAGAAAGATGGAGAGAGACATTTTAGCAGGGGCTGTAGTGACAAGACAAGGGGCAATGGTTTTAAACTGATAAAGGGTAGATTTAGATTGGATATACAAAAGAAATTTTTTACAGTAAGCGTGGTGGAACACTGGAACAGCTTTCCCACAGAAGCTGTGGATGCCCCATCATTGGAAGTGTTCAGGGTCAGGTTGGATGGGGCTTTGAGCAACCTGATCTAGTGCAAGGTGTCCCTGCCCAAGGCAGGGGGATTGGACTAGATGGTTATTTTAAAGGACCCTTCCAATCATTCTACGATTCTATGTTTCTTAGCCAGCTTGTGAAGCACCTCCTCACATCAGCTGTCCACACCGTTGTCCTGCTTCTATGAAACAGGGATGATCCCAAGTCCTGTCCTATTCCTTGTATACAAGAACCACACTAGATAGGGAAAGCCCCTTTTTCCCCCCAATATGTGGAAAAGATGAAGATTTTTTTAGAGGAGAAGGTTCTGGTACTGTTGCATGATGCCAGATACTAATATGATGACACCATGTAAATACTACACTACTATTAAACCTTTTGAAAAAGGGGTCAGTCACTTAGAAGGAACTGGCAGTGGCAGCAGTCGTCTTTCTCCCCTCACTGACTCCCCTATAAACCAACCAACTGGGTCCTTTTCATCGTCCAGGAGCCTTTACTTCATGATGGACACTGCATTTTTGTCGTGGCATCTGCAGCTCTCCAAAATCCCCATGGGACAAAGACTCTCTCCCTTAGCTCAGGTCCATTATCCTAGTCCTCTCTCAAAAGCCATGGATTCAAACACACAGCAGAACCATGCCTGTGCTTTGTCAGCCAGGAATAAGAGCTGCAACGACACGTAGAAAATGAAAGCAATCCACTTCTGGCAGGGCAGAAAAATCAGGCAAGAAACATCACTCCAGACACTGCAAGAGTCACCAGTGGCAGAGTACCAGACAAGGTGAAAAGCAAACAGGGCTGGGCAATGCTGAGCCCTGTGGACTTGCTCTAGCTGACCCTGCTCTGAGCAGGTCCTTGCACTACAATCTTTGGAGGTCCCTGCCAACCTCTGCGTTTCTGTGACTCAAGAACTGCGGACATTGTTTCAGTAGTAATTTTGGGAGAAATTGTTTATCAGGTATAGGCAGAGTTAGTACACTTTCATACCGGTATATTGCCCATAAGTGGCCTCCGGAACACGTTGTTCCACCCACCCAGAAGCAAAACCCACCCTGAAAAACCAGCTTTCTCCTTCACACTCAGAATTATTCTGAGTTTTTAACCAAACTTACACTTCCAAAATGATAGTAAGTATGTCCATGAAAAATAAGAAGAATTTGTGTGTTTGTGTCGGTGTAACAACATACTGAAGTTAGAAGCAGTCATAATTTACTGCTGATAACAAACATCAAACTAAGGGTGGAACAAACTGGCTAGGTTCCGATTTGTATTACACTACAGCAAAACCTGGAATAAATCCAGGGATTTCAGATTACTTTACTGGCTTTAGCAAAGATCAGATTCAGGCCTGCAATCTCTCCATGTAAAAGAAATGGGGAAAAACAGAGAGTAATGATATTAAGGAATGCAATTATCTGACTGAATTGAATAATAAATGGAGAAAAGAGGTTTAAGCAAAAGAAGAGAGATACCTTTTTAAATTTTATTTGAAATGAGATGGATATTCAATTAGATTCAAGCAATAAAAAAACATTTGAAAGGGTAAAAGCTGTGCAAGAGGATGCTCTACCACAACAACTGTTATGTAGGGCTTTTTTTCTCTAGGTGACTAGGAAGCAAAAATTGCATTTATGTCATTAAAAGTGTGAATTTTTTTTCCGTTGAGTACAGAATTAAAAAAAAAGGGCATTACCTACTTTTCCAATATAAAAATCAAGGGCAATACCAGACTCACCAGTAGTTCCACTGTTGATGCACCCCACTCAAAGCCCAATGTTGAAGCCAGCAGCTTGGGTATAAACTAACCTGCAGACGCATGGTCTGAAGTACATCGCAGGGCTTTATTTCTACCTGCTCTTCTACTTGAACTGGGAAATTGCTTGCAACGTGCCACAGCTGGCTTTCCTCCTTTGCAAGTGGGCAAAGGAGGAGGTGTGTAGCATAAAGCAGAGAATTATCTGGGTTGTTCAACAAGACACAAGTGCTCAGAAGAGCTTCCAGGCTCTATCACTTAGCTTCAAACTTGCAGAGACAGGGACAAAATCCTTCTTTTGCTTGTTCTTTCTCTCAGCCTCTTTTTAGTCAACAAGAAGAAGAGTATCCATATTTCTACAGAAAGCTTAGGCTCTGGATGATCAGTGGTCCTTAATAAAATTTTTGTTTCCTCCTTAACTCTGTTACTTGGCTTTGTTGCATACCATAACTCAAACTTGGTTGGTTGGTTGGTATTTTCATGTGCACTTCTCCCGTATTTTGACAGAATTTGGTGACTTACATGCTCTAGAGAATCCAGTGATTAATTTCTGAAAAGAATATGTTTGTCAATGCTGAGTGTCAGACAAACACATAGGTACATCTGTTGCCATAGCTTCATTTTGCTATTGGCCCAACTCCTATCACCTGTGGTGATCAGCAGGTAACAAGGAGGTGTGAGTTGAGGAAACAGCCTCTTTCTTCAGCAGTGAAATCAGTATTTTCTTCACCAGCCTATTCTCTTCAATTTTGTCCTTGCAAATAATAATCTTATAATGCATGCAGGACATTTACTGTACCTTTTTGTAACAATTTGTATGTTGGATGCCATTCCAATCACCTGATAATCCAGAATGCTTCAACATCAGAGTCTTGATTGCTGTGACAAGTTTATTATATACCTTATACCAAAACCAACAGGTTCTGATCACTTTTTTGAGGTTTTATTTGAGAATATACTTTCCAATAGGCCTTCCGTCATGAGATGCCCTGATAAGTTAACAGAGAAATCCATAACCTCCTGGACATCTCTAGTTCAGAATTGCCACTGGAACAAGTTACACATCAGCACTGATGATCACTTTCCAAGCCTTTCATTTCAAAAGAGCAGCTTATATGATTTTAGATATTTTCAAGATCTATCCACTATTCAGTACTCCACCTCTTCCAGGATAGTTGCTGGAAATACTGCTTTTTGGGGGAAGATTGACAAGGCATGCCTGAACATTATAGTTTCCCTGAGCAAGTTCCACTCTTCTTCTGGAACCATGTAGACTGTAAACATCCATCTAGTTTTGCTATGCCGAACAATATAAACATTTCCTCTGCCTGATGTACAGAATTTTTGTCAATTTGTAGAGACTAGTGTTAATTAAAATGCTGCTTTCCTTTGAGGTAAACATTATTGATGGTTCTTGCTTGGTGATAAGAGGTTTTGACTTTAGCCATTGCCTTGACCACATTTATATATGCACCATTTTTTCTCTTATATTTTGTTTGGTTTTAAATAAATATTTATTTATTCCATTGTAATTGCCTATAAAAAAAATAATGCATACTTTCTCTCCACTTGTATTTCATCAGGTCTTCTTATTTTATTAATTTGCTTTATAGATTGAAATATCACTGTACTCTCTTATGTTTGATATGTGCAGAGCCAAATTCCTTAAGTTGGTAGGCTTTACCAAGAAGTACTTTTATTGCTCAACTTCCAGCCTCATTTTAATTTGACTTTAAATCCATCACATGCCTTTTTAGGACCACAACTCTGACTTGTAAGTCACTGGGCTTTACTTAATGGTACAAGCTTCACTATTCATTTATATCCATATCCCTCATCACAGCTCTTAAACAGTACTGGCTTATTTTTCTGCAAAGGTGGAATAATCACATCAAATGTCAGCTGCTTAAAAAGTCCGTTGCCTTTGGTCCCTCCACAGCTAGTGAAGATGGCCAGAAATTTCATAGTGATTCACCCCATGCAGAGAGAGATGTCTGAAAGAGGCAGGATGAATATATGCATGCTTATTTTAAGACAGGATGAATCACCTTCTACAAGAGACTCTTTCTTTCTGCTGCTTGTCGAGGCAGCCTTGTAAACTTGCTTGGAATGGAAAGTGGATTTCTAAATCCTTAAAGTGAAGCAAGAAAACTCCTGCCTTGCTCATTGACGCTGGATAACCTAGAATCAAAATGCCATTCCTGATCTCACCAGGAAGCACATACATTTGCCAAGGTTGACAGCTATTCCCACGTGTCAGAACCTTTACTCAGGTGTGATTAATGCCATTACAAGTACAATATGCTGGTGTACCAAACACTGGCAATCTTTCCTGAACTGCTATTTACTTCCATCGAAACAGTGGAAAAATTAACTCTTTTCCACCTTTTTCCAGGCCTCCCAAACCAATATAGTTTTAAGCAGCTGAACTGCAGAGATTGGGCTGCTCAAGATTGTTTCATTATGCCCTTGTCATTCCCTGCTTTTTCCTCAGTATAGTTCTTAGCCAAGTAAAGTCCTGGTCTCAAAGAGTATGAATAATATTTTTTATTATTATTAAATACAACATCATCAGTGCCTAGATTGTTTCCTCTCTGTTCCCAACTCATAAAGCATAAAGGGTCTCTCTTTTGTCTTGCCCATGCTCCTGTGTCCTGTGATGAGAGCTATGACTGACAAACGATGGAGTAAAACTCTAAGTAAGGATATCTGCATATGGTCTATAAATAGCATGGTGACAAATGAAATAAGTATAAGCTGATAGATGCAGATACATTTAAAAACTTTTACTTCCATTCAATTTCTTGGAACACTTAAGGATGAAAAAGGAACACTTAAGATATTGGACATCTCCTGCTTCTGCACACTCATCTATGATGGCTGATGGTTTTGACCTATGTGATAAACAACTACATTACTAAAAACCACATGACTATATTATGACAGATATTAACAAAGCGGTTAGCAAGAAAGCAGATTACAGCTTTTTATTTTACTAAAAACCTTTCAAGTAAAACCAAAGTGTTTACGTCATTGTGGATAGTGATCTATTGGTGCAACGCTCACCCCAAATTCATTAGAAACAAATCGTCAGAACTATATCCCTTGTGACTGCTTCAGATGGAGCATGATTAAATGCAGAGGAAATACATTACTGAGAAGATGAATCATAATTCTTGAGAATGAAATCAATGGCTTTACACTTTTGAGTTGGACATTGAGGGGCGGTCAAAAATGTTACTCATACAAACAAGTGAACAAATGAATCACGTAAACAGCTTGAACAGGAAAAGCATACTTAAAATTCAACCAGCAGTAACACTGACTGTCAAAGAAACACTGAAAAAACCCCCCTGAAAATGATTTCTTAAGGTAGAGTTTTCAAATAAAAGTTCCTTCATTGCACTACTATGAAATGCAAAGTTTTTCCATGACTTTCAATTTTTATGGTTTGGAATAAATGTAATAATTTTACTTAAGAGTGGTTTGATAGCTTATTTGAAATAACATTTTAGTTCCTTCAATGTAGTACTAAGCAGGCAGGTTGGTAATCATCTCACTGCAACCAGAGGACGAGATGCCCTAGCAAGTATCCATCAGTACGACTTAAGCACTCAGGTCAACTCAGCTGCCTAGACACAGGGTGTCCCAGCTGGTCCCTGGGTTAGTACCTGCTAGCCCCATGTGGATGTATCAGACAGCTTAAGGCCTTTCAGATGGCACTAGACACCTCGGCTTAAGCAGCTGAATCAGTGAAATGCTCACCTAATTTAGACAGCTAACTTGAGCCTAACCAGCAAAACACCAAAGTGCAGTTTTAGCAAAAGAGGAAAGCCATCACAGAGAAACCCTGCTCACCTAAATTAATTCATCAAGCTTTTATCTATAGGCTCTCCCTCTGGAGTCCATAAAAAATGCCTGCCTTCCCTTACTCCCCACTTACGCTGGGAGGACAGCCTTGTTATGGACCTGAAGGCTGGCTGGGATATACAGTGATCTGACCTAGCTTAACATACTGATGTTGGTGATAACGAACAAGCCATCAGCCTTCCCATCCATTCATGCTGGCACTCATGTAACGAGCAACAAGCGTACGCAGAGCCAGCTGGCATGCAGCAATATCAAAAGGAGAGCTGCTAAGCTCACCTGTTGTTTTTGCCCATCCATGTCTACCATCCTCTTTGCTATTTTACAGAATAATGCACAAGATGTCCAAATCATAGTTGATCTCCAAATCATTTTTCAGCCTTGACTAGAATCTTTGATGGACACTGGAGAAAAAAGCTAAAGGCTAGGAAAGAGAGAAACTCAACTGCGCCCACCAGGTCTGAATTTTTAAAAGCTAAAGGCTAGGAAAGAGGAAAACTGAACTGGTCCCACCAGGACTGAATTTAGAAGTACTCACTGATCTTCCTCCATTGCTGCCAATCTAATTTCTGTGATAAAGTACACAATTAATTAAAAATGTAAAAATGGCTTCAATTCAGATTGAGATGGTGAGTTCTTCAGTACAGAGTACTTCTGTTACATGGGCAAACCCAGCAACAAAATGCAATAACGCAATAACCATTACCTGGAATTTCCTCATTTATTAGCACGTGCTAGTAATACCGCTACTTGAAATCAGACTGTCAGGTAATATAGATGAGTCTCACAGACCCTTCTTCCCGGAAAAATACATTTTTATAGATGACAGAGCAAGGTTTTATATTAAGGAGAAAAAAGAATGCACACTGACATTAATATTGATAGAAACTGCAAAATGAGCAAAAAGGACAAAGCAAAAGGAAAGCTGCCTGTCTCTGAGGAGACTCTATGTCCCCAGTACAGGAACCTCATTATTATTTCATGACCTTAATGGCAAACCTCTAAGCCTTGTGTATGTCCTTCATAACAAAAAATTAATTACAAACACAAACCAGAAAATCTTGGACATACAATAATTGAAAGCTGCTGGCTACTTCTTCTAGTTTTGACTTCATTTCCAGAGCACAACAGTTCTGAGAGACAGCAAGGTAAAACATACAACTTTTCATAAGTCACAACTCACAGCATATGGTCTTCCTGTTAAAAGATATGCCAGAGGGAGGCAGGGAGAGAGAGAAAGCCTCTCATGCTAAAAGTCTGCACTATTTTATCATTTCATACATTAAAAATAACTGGAACAATTTCTTCTAACTGTTTTTCAATGAAAGCTCTACTGGAATACATTTTTTATAACTTTGGTTATTGTGGCTGTGCTAATAAAACTGATATACTTGCTCAGCTGAATCCATGTGTGTGCATGCATGCTTTTCTGGGGGTGAAATAATAAAAGACAGACAAAAAATAGGGAGACAGAGTCCGAATTTCTGTAATATTTACTTTGGCCAAGAACAACAAAATCGATACTGAGGAAAGAGGAGGAACAGAGAAGACTTATACAACACATCACACCTTTGCAGTACCACACTGCCCATGAGAACTTCAGTGCCTCAATCTGCAAAGGACAACACATAAGGTACAGTTGGGTTGGGGTTTTTTGTTTTGTTTTGTTTTTACTTTAAAGATAAATCCTTTTCAGATTACTTTCTAAAATGCTGTTTTTCAAGTACACATAGTTTGGGAGTTAATCTTCAGACAGAAATGATGCTGACAGAGAAAGATGCAAAAATGCTAGTCACCATGCTAGTGACTATTGATTTGGCCATCAGTACATGTAGAATTCCTCCAGCAAAACACATGAGAAAGCCATTACAACGGAACAGCTCTGGGACAGGCTGCAGCAACACATCCAACAAAACAGAAAAAACCCCAATGGTCATGCAGACAGAAATGTAAAGAAAAATCCAAATGAAAGCTATATAAACATTTTAAATTATTTTGATTATGAAATTCACCAAAAATACTGTCCGAATTCCTTGAGTTTATCATCCACCAGTATAAACCAATTGATAGAGGTCGCTAAACACAGACAAGCTGACTCAGAAATCTTTTCAAATGTCTCAAAATTGAAAATCTAAAATATCAGCCTGCAGTTCTATTAAATTCTCTAGGAAAATAAAATTTTGTTGTGATTCACTTCCCATTTGTGGTAGGTAAGGACCCCCTTGGAAAACTACTTTAGAAACCTAGCAAGAAAAAGACATTATTATAGGCTATGAATCCTGACATAAAACTAATTCTCAAGGGACAGGATGCTTTTTCCTAACTTAGGGCTGTCTGTCACTGAATCGTCCATGGGAACAGTTGAGGCCCACGGAACTGAACTACAAAGGTACTGGACAGAAAAGGACAAGTCACCATAAATAGACAGTTCCATTTTAAAGCAGAGTTGCATTTGCTGACACAACCTTGAGGGTCTTGCTGAAGCAGATCAGGGAGTCAAGGGCAAATTGTTGGAGGAAACAGGCAAGGATGAACAGCTTGGACAGCATTCATACGGCTGTGCCTTTCACAGTAACTGCTGCTCCCAGGTGACAGGAGACAGCAGTGGGTGAGATATTTTTATCCCCAACCATGATACTAAGCAGCTGCAACTGCATTGACAGTTACCCTGGATTACTTAAGTCTGAAGAATCTGGAAAGCTACGAATACCAAACTCTGCCTTCCTAGGCATTACCTCATGATTACTTCACTCGTCACTGGAGAATCCAGAGGTGAAAACTTTTATGATCATAAATGGTTGCTGTTCTCTCTATTGATTCCAGAGGCTGAGAGTGACTTTGAGGATGATATAATCTCTTTCATATTTCTTATACTTTTGCAATAAGGCACACAAATTAAACTGCTGCTAAGAATGAACAAAATAGCTTGGATGGCAAATAGAAAAATATCCTTGCTTTATAGTCAATGCCATCTTCTCCATTTAATTGCATCCACAGCTTTTTTACTGCAAAAATGCCCCACAAGTTTAGTGTATGAATATAACATCTACAGTGGGATTGAAATCCTCTGGCTTCAATGCTCTCAAATGTTGTTGTCTACGCTAAGATAGTCATGTAGGCCAACAGACACACAGCCATCTCCAGATAGCGATTCAGCAAGTTGATCTAAGACATTTCTCCTAGCATGGAATGAGTCATACTTTGGAGGTGCTGTTCTCTCTCCATTGACTCTACAGACTATCAAGTCTAATAATCACTGATTAAATTAGCTTTCCCAAATTTGTCTAATGCCTTTTTGACCACATTTATTCCTTGGTCTCCACAACATCCTGTGGAAATCAGCTTCATAATTTAATTAAACGTTATACAATAATTTCATTGGTGACCCTATTGCTTGTACTGTGAGAAACATCAACTATTTCTTATTCTCCTGCTCTCCATCAGTCATGAAACAGCCAGATGCTGCCTAGCCTATGCTTCACAGTAATAACCAACTTTACTTCCTTCTTCAAGACTTTCTATGATTTTAGTAAGCCTATGTCATACCAATTACTATAATTACAGGTAGGATGCTCCACATGCTATTTGTCATGAACAGGTAATTCTGGAGATCCATCCTCAGTAATGCCCAGTTCCTCTCTGCTATTTAATCTATAGTCATCCACATAGCATGTCGCACGGACATCACCTTCCTCTCACTGACAATAAATTCACCTGCTGTGTTATCTTCCCAGTACTCACTTTTATATAATCATGCTGCAGCACTTCATAGTCAGATTTAAATCTGACTGTTATGGGTAATTCCAAATCACATGCAGGTTTTCCCACTTCACTAGTGCTGTGGTTTGAACCCAACTAAGCACCATAAGGAGAATTTGCTCAAATAAAACAGAGAAAACCATCATAATAAAATAATAAAGTAAGTAGACACGCACTGCTTACTGCTGCCACAACAAGCCCAGCCGAGCTCCAGTTTGAAAAACTGTGTTACTCCCAGCTAGCCCTTCCCTCATCTGTACTGGGCAAAACATCGGTAGAGTATCAAATATCCCATTGGCTGGTTCGGTCTGGCTATCTTAGCATTTTTCTCAGGAGAATCTGCTTTCGCAAACACTTTCCCTCACAACTCAAGTACTCACACCTCTAGGAGCAAAATGGGTTTTCCACCCAACTTCCTCATGTCCTCTCCATGGACACATAAGTAGAAGCATAGAGTACTCCGTGGTGTGTACATTCCATATCCTCTCCTTCAAGCAGTGGAATGCCAACTCCTAACAGCTAAGACAGGGGCCTGTGCAGGTGAAGAGTAGGACGTGTCCTCCAAATTGCAGAACTCCTGAGCCAGTTCCTCCACAGCCAAGATGCAGACCCATAGGGAGGAAGAAAGACTTCCTTCATATTGCTGGAGTTGGCCAGACACTTCATCCACTGTATGTCCCTGGCCTTCACACCAAGTCACCATCACCAAAGTGTTAGCATATTGTCATGTTTTGAGTTAGAACAGAACTAGTTCTGGTTTTTTCTGTGCACATTTTTGCAGAGTCTGCCTCTAGCAGTGACAGCGCTCGATGTTGACAGTTACTGCCAGGGGTTGGGGTGCAGAAAGGCTCTGGCTTCTACTTGCTGCTGTGCAGACCAAGGTCACTGCTAAATCCTGTGTGCCACGGTGGGGGTGCAGGGAGTTACAAACTGCACCTGCAGGGAGGAGCGGACAGGACAGGTGACCCTAAACTGACCAACAAGGTGTTCCAT
>NW_010420574.1:0-759 GCF_000710305.1 Buceros rhinoceros silvestris | reverse complement strand
CTGCTGAGCCCACTCTGGGCCTTCCCCAGTGCCTGCCCACAGCATCAGTGGTGATGGTGACGTGGTTGCCATCAGGTAGGTTGGGTTCAGTATTGGTATTGTATATATTTGTATATATTTTGTTTTATTATTATTATTCTCAACAAAGTAGTTTTAGTTTTCTTTTCCAAACCCTAAGTCTCTCTCTTATTCCTTTTCTCTTTCCCCTCTTTGGGAAGGGGTGGAAGGGGGTGGGTAATAGAAAGCATCTGTCATTCATCTAGTGGCCAGCCTACCTCTAACCCTTGACCATATGATGGTGGCGCACTTGATAGAAACTTCCATCACATGGACAGAGTGCACTGTGCTTCATCTGGGTCTATAGGAAGCTGCTCGTCATTCAGATTGTTACAAATCACCTCCAGCACAGCCAACATACCCCGCCTACCTCTAACCCTTGACCATATGATGGTGGCGCACTTGATAGAAACTTCCATCACATGGACAGAGTGCACTGTGCTTCATCTGGGTCTATAGGAAGCTGCTCGTCATTCAGATTGTTACAAATCACCTCCAGCACAGCCAACAACTCCCTCAGGTACTAGATTCCTCTCTCCATGGTGGTCCACTTGCCTGGGTGACATAGAACATCTTCCTTTAAGGGGTACCTTTCCTTTACTCCTGACAGAAGCTTCCTCCAGAGGCTGAGGGCTTGTGTCTGTCTTCCAGTTGCCTTGTCAAAGCCCCTTTTCCCTAGACAGGGATCCCACCTGCTTGGCT
>NW_010420573.1:8764-27230 GCF_000710305.1 Buceros rhinoceros silvestris | reverse complement strand
CAAGGACTGCTGGTAAGTGATGGAAAATGGCTTGGTGCCTCTCCCTCAACACCCTTGGATGGATCCTATCTGGCCCCATAGACTTGTGTACATCTAAATGTGTAAGTTGTGTACAACAGGCCATTTCCTCTTGGGTTATGGGGCCTTCATTCTGCTCCTCATCTCTGTCTTTCAGTTCAAGGAGCTGGGCACTCAGAGAAAAGCTAGTCTTACTATTATTGACTGAGGAGAAGGCGTCATTCAGTGCCTCTGCCTTTTTCTTATCCTTGGTCACTACGTTTCCCCCTGCATCCAGTAGACAATGGAGATTTTCCTTAGTCCTCCTTTCACTGTTAATGTATTTATAAAAACTTTTTGTATTGTCTTTTATAGCAGTGGCAAGAATAAGTTCTAGGCAGGCTTTAGCTTTCAATTTTCTCCGTACATAACCTTGAAAATCCTTGTAGTCATTCTGAGTGGCCTGACCTTTCTTCCATAGGTTTTTCTTTTCTTCCTGAATTCCAGCCAAAACTCTCAGTTTAACCTTGTCCAGTCTTCTACCCCGCTGGCTCATCTTTTGGTACATGGGGATAGTCTGCTCCTGTGCCTTTAGGAGTTTCTTCTTGAAGAATGTCCAGCCTTCCTGGACTCCTTTGCCCTTCAGGACTGCCTCTCAAGGGATTCTGCCAAACAGTCTTGGAAAAGTTTGCCAAAGTCTGCCCTCTGGAAGTCGAATGTGGCAGTTCTACTGACCTCCCTCCTTATCTCCTCAAAAATTGAAAACTCTACCACCTCATGATCACTATGGCCAAGGCGGACCCCAGCCTTCACATCACCTACAAATCCTTCTCTGTTTGCGAACAACAGATCCAGCAGGGAGCCTTCCCTATTTGTCTACTTCACCAGCTGTGTCAGGAAGTTCTCTTCCACATGCTCCAGGAACTTTCTGGACTGTTTCCTCTCTGCTGTATTGTGCTTCCAGCAAACATCTGGTAAGTGGAAGTCCCCCATGAGAACAAGTGTTAGTGATTGTGAGACTTCTCCCAGCTGCTTATTGAATATTTCATCTACCTCCTCATCCTGGCTGGTTGGTCTATAACAGACTCCCAACATATCTGCCTTGCTGGCCTTCCCCCTGATTCTTACCCATAAACTCTCAACCCTATTGACACCATCATTATGCTGAAGATAGTCAAAACATTCCCTAACATATAGGGCCACTCCACCACTACTTCTTCCTGGTCTATCCTTTCTGAAGAGTTTATAGCTATCCATTGCACCACTCCAGTCCTATGAATCATCCCCCAATGCTGCTGTGATGACAACTACATCATTGTTTTGCTGTTATGCAATGGCTTCAAGCTTTTTTTGTTTGTTGCTGCAGGCATCAGTGTAAATGCACTTAAGTTGGGCTGTTGGTCCCATCATTTTCTGGGTGGAGAAGGCCTAATTCCTCCCTGACCATTCCTAGGCACTACCATGATTCCTAGCTCATCAGTATCTCTTCTGTCTGTGTCATTGGGCACTCCATCCCTTACCTGCACCGGAATAGCAGACCTAAGGAGCTTGCTACTACACCATCCCACAAGCACTGATGTGCTGCTCCCAGGCTTATCTCCAGCAAGCCTAGTTTTATCCATTTCCTCCTTCAGATATACTTTATAGCTCTTCTAATGAGCCCTGCCATCTCCTGCACGAAGATCCTTTTCCTCTGAGACAGGTGTATCCTATCTGTTGCCAGCAGGCCTGGTGTCATGTAAACCAATCCATGATCAAAAGCCCTAAAGTCCTGATGGTGACACCAGGCTCGGAGCCAGGTATTGATCTGATGGGTCTTACTATTTCTTCACGCATTAATGTCTGCAACTAGAGGTATAGAGAACGCTACTTGTGCTCCTGATCCTTTCACCAGTCATCCCACAGCCCTGAAATCTCTCTTGACTGCCCTCATTCTTCTTGTTGTGAGTTCACCTCTGTCTACCTGAAAAGTCAATAATGGATAATAATTTGAGAGCTGTACCAGGATAGGATGTTTTTTCACCACATCCTTAATTCGGGCCCCAGAGAGGCAGCAGACCTCCCCAAGAAGTGTGTCAGGTCTGCATGTTGGGCCTTCTGTTCCTTTCAGAACCTTTCCCGGTTTTGCTGGGACAGAATCACAGGCCTGCCATGGTCTGCAGGCCATTAGCAGTTTTGAGTCCACCAGAGCAGCTGAGCTGAACTGGCTCACAGGGGTATCCCAGACCATAAACATCATGCTCAGTATAAAGGGGGAAGTTTGCTGAGGAGAGGGGGCTCCTGTTTTTGCTTGGGCTTCTGCTTTTCCTTCTTCTAAGGACTGATTTTCCTGTTAGTTGTGACCACTGTACATTTTCTGGGCTGAGTTTAATTTTGTATACTTTATATTGCCATTGGTATTAGTTTGGTTGTTTCATTAAATCTGTTTTGTTTTCAACCTGTAGGTCTCCTTTTGCCTGGCTCCTCTTGGCTGGGGAGTGCTCGTTGTGTAATAGAGCAACTGCCATAGTTTAAATGTAGACAATCAATGAGATTAAAAAAGACTGCCAATGAGCTGAATTGAGGTCAGACTTCCTGGGGTTCATTATAGTGAAAATGCAGTGCAGGGCAAACCTTGAACACCAATGACAGAAGACTCCAGATGAGAGAGGTAATGTCTGGAAATTGGCAACCTGAGGTGGAAGAGCTGGAGATAACACTGACAAATCATATCTAAATGAACAACATGAGAATGCGACATAACTGTACCAAGTTACAGGTAATAGTAAAAGAGAGTTTAGATAGGTAAAATGTTTTTCTGTGCTGGTAACTCCATACTCTGAAATTTTAGCTTTCAGAAAGGTAGGTTCTATTCAGTCTTCCCACCAGTTTAAGAGAGGTTATATCAGGGTAAGGGGATTCTGGAGTTTCACTTACTGAAAGCTGAAGCAACAGGAGATGCTTCTTTGGTCTATTTCCTATGGCCTTTGCTACAGGAGGGTGCTGCCAGCAGATCACAATTTATTTGTCTTCCAGGAACACTTTCTGTAGGTTTGTGTATGTCTTTATGGAAAAGGCATTGGTGAACTACCGCTGGTTTTGAAGATGCAGGTCAATGTATTCCCCCAAATTTGAGTGTTTTACGTTGAAAACTCTTAGGGTTCTTAGGATAATTGCATTTTATCACCTCAGTAGAAAGCATGTCAAGGAAGTAGGTAACTCAGAGACTATGAATTCTCCGCTTCCTCAGTTTTTCAGCGTGTCATTGGGGAACTGACCACCCCAGATCCATTGGGATGAGTGTGTCGCTCCCATATGGCTTCCATGGGAAACTATTTAATGCTTGTGAAGTAAAATTCTGCTATTTTACTCCTTCTAAAAGCAAAAGCCTGATAACAACAAAAAGTCACATCTCGATGTGATCATAGTTCAGAATACTGTTTACCAGAGGGAGACGTCACTCTTTGAAGAACTTACATTTAGCTTCTTGGACAGAGCAAAGCTATTCCACATCTCCCAAACATTCAGGCTCAGAAATAAACTGTGAGGGATCTGAATGTGTCAATTTTTCATGTTGGCAAGGGACCAAGAGCAGGCACAGAGACAGAGCTCAGAGACTCTCTAGGGTTCTTAATAGTTTCTTCAGCTGAGTCAAAGAGGACATGTTGTAACCGGGATACAGACAAACGAGAAAACTTACACAGGCTGGAGCTTGGAAAAGGAACAAACCCATTGCTGCAACTTCATACTTCTCAAAGAGAAAAGAGTGGGGCAAGAAATCTTTAGGACAGTGGGCCCAAGACTTCTTATAGAAATAGGCCATATAATAATGCAAGGTCTGCACATAGAATGAAATTGATATCATACCTATTACTGTGGCTGTCCAATGGTCATAGTTATGAAGATTTTGTCTTGTCTGTTTTTGCGTGTGATTGAATATTTTTTATGTCAGAAAACAATCTTATGAAAGCTAATCAAATGTATAGTGCTAATGTATAGTCAAGTGGAATATAAATGCCTTAATTAGCACTTCAAATAACATAAACATTTTACCACATTTCACATAGTAAGGCAAAAGAAAAATTTATTGATTTACAAATTTCGCATCAGATTCATGTACAGTATATATTAAATCATGTGCATCTTGTACAAGTTTTAAGTAAGCAAGTTGCAACTCATCCCCCCAAACACAGATTAAAGAAAAACCGAAGAGAAAATGAAGTCTGGAATTTAATCACACCCCACTATTCAGCTCATTTCCTCTTTTTTAAAAAAATATTAGCATACTAGAAGCAAGCCTTGACAAGCTACCTGAGAACTATTACTTATCCTATTTTATGCCTTTCTTTTGATTAATCTTGTTCTTTGCAGTAGTAATTGAATTTGTCACATTTGGGCTCTGAAATCTACTGCAGTATTTGAGCAATATTGCTGGTTTCTGTTGCTATTTCACTGGGAATTTTCACCAGCAATGTAGCATTTTGGTTTTGATGAAAGAATGTGATGTAAATGAAGAACTTATCAAATACAGAATGAATTAATCACCCTTCTCTTCACTTTATTCCCCATGTCAATATTGTTACCAAGGCTCCGAAGTTGTTTTAAAGTCCACAGCTCCTGTGTCTCTGCAAAATCAGACCAAATGTTCTCCCTGGGGAGCCTGAGCTTGTATGTTCTCTGGATCCTCTTTAGCTCTTCAAATTAGAGCTCCCATAAATGCAGGCCCTGCTGTGGCTCTGTCTTCTACTTCACTGCCTGGGCACAATGCTGAGCAGTTGTTTCAAAGCATCCTTTGATGCCTAAGCCCTGCGCACGTTGCTGCTGTTTGTAACCCTTAGCTAGCTCCCTCCCCAAGATTCCTTTTCCTCAGTCTCTCCATCAATTACACCAGCTTCAACTCTTTTCATTTCACAGATAGGTCTTTCTTTGCTTTATTCTGGAATGCCTCTTCTACTCTGACCGCTTCCTTTACCAGTTTGTTAATCTTTGATTTCATTTAATACTCATTTATTTTTTAAGATCCGGTTGATCTATGTCTCTAATTTAAAGAGAAATCTCAGCATTTTCAAACAAAATAGAAAATACTCAAGCTAAAGCCACCATCTCCTATTTTCTCTCTTGTTCTCTTTTTAAATACCTTTGTCATGCAGTATTATACCAGTTTTGGTTTGTGGCTTTTCTATTGGGCAAATATTTTTCAAGCAAAAGTGTGACTTACTATAGGTCAGTTGATAAATAGTAGCTAATTCATAAAAAATAGCTATAGGAAAAATAGACCAGAGACCAAATTGTTCTAAAATAAAGATATTCTTTGGCACAATTCCTAGGTCACTGTTGTTACTGTCTAGGGTGTGAGCCATAGAAGGCAGAAGGCATTCCGGCTCTTATGCTCTTGTCATTTGAGTATCAGGTCAGACAAAGACCTCCTGTACTTCCTTTCACAATTAGGAAAAAAAAAATTAAATTTGGTTTCAACTACGCGTATGTCTCAGAAAAGTGCTGACACAGTGAAAAGGCATTGGTTTTATTACCATTTGCTAAGATTGTCATTAAAAACAGGGATGGAAAACTACCTTCTAACACTAGCGCTAAAAAATGTACTATCTTCATAAAGACTTTAATTCACTTTCAGACTATATGATCTGAAAATATGTAATCTATATCTATTTTTTATTTATCACAAAGTCTGAATGATGTACATTAATAAAATAAATAGAATTCAACAGGTATTTCAGTAATGCTTAAATTAGAATGGCTTTGTGTTATGACATCAGCTTCAGAAAAAAACCTCGTGCAATTATTTAATTCTAAAACTGAAATGCTCAGAGACTGAGGTTGATAAAGAGCAAGTACTGTGCAGGAACATTTTTTTATTCATACTTAATATGCATGTTCGTTATGGGTAGAAAGTGTTGTAAAACATTTAAATTTTTTAAATATTCAAGTTCATAATGAGCTGTATAAAAAATATATCCCCTTATGCCATTAATTCTCTAATTCCCATCGACACAGTAGACCTTTCCAATCATATCCATTTTTAAATAGTCAGATTAGGATGATAGATTTATGCAGGTCAGTCTGTCACATGTGCCTGGAATATAAAGCTGTAATCACTTGGGGTTTTTTTTGGATTAAGAAACATGGAGAGACGGTATGCCAAAGAGTAGGCAAGTATCTTTGGTACACCTCTGTTAACCCCTCAAATTCCTTCATCTTTTCCGCTTTTTGAAGTGATAGAGGAAATCATGTATTTTTTTTTTTAAATATCTTCAGTTCTTTCTCTTTTCCTGCTCCCTGTCTTTCTTTAGATTTCACTTCCATATCTTCACACAAAAACATATGATCCCTCCCAAGTTCCTAATGGAAGTTTTTTCTTTCTAAATTGCTGGTCTAACTAGAGGCTTTTCATCCAGCATTCGAATATACCAGATATGGAACAAAAAAACCAAACCAAAACCCTAGTTTCTTGTTCTCTGTATAACAGTGTAGGTATTGTGACATGTATACTGTTATTAACTGTATTTCTGTAGAAGCTATATTGACCTCTCTATGCTTTCTCTTTTCTCTTGAGTGATATTTGGATTTCTGAGAAAAAAAGCACAATCACTCTTTAAGACTCTTTCAAAATTCCATGTCTCAGGGGAACTGATATTTTCAAAGAAGATTTGCTTTAGGTCTTCTATCTCCTACAAGGCTTATATTCAGGAAACAACAACGTGTTGTGTATTTTGCCCTGGATTGTTTGACATCACAGTAGGCTCTAAGTGTTCAGTGTTCATGCTGTTATGTGGGAACAGGAAATATTAAAGGCTTGTTCTAAAAGTATCTTGGCAGCAAGGTTTTCCCTAGCAGTGATGACTTCTTAAGTAAAATTTGAAAGGGCATTTTAGTTTTTCAAATGTCATTGTTTCTTTACCACTAGTTTGCCACTGGCTTTTCCATTTAATATTGTGTTTGTTGGTAAACAAGGTAAGTGCAACTTGAATGTTCTGATGTGATAAATTCCAGTTTATCACACGAATGTCTATTTTTCAAGACAGGCACTTAATCAGTGTTAATTATACTTGCTTACAATGTTCCCTGAAAAGGCACTCAAGTAGAACTCTAATAATGCTTCCAAGCTGCACACAGTATTAGTTAAGCATTTAAAAAGATAAGTAGATATAAGGTGATTCCAAAAATAGGGAAGTTATTGAAAGATTCAAAATGTTCAGAGGAACCTTTCTGTCCCCTGAATGATCTTCAAACAGTTTTATTTCTACTCATGGGATGAATTCAATGTAGAGCAAGAGGAATACCTACCTGACTAAGAAGATCAGGATTTGGCCCCATATAGAACTTCCTTAATGAAAAAGCTAAAAGCTATTATGCAACATTGATAATGAACTTAATATAAACTCTCAACTGTACATGCAAATTTTTAACAAGAAGCTTACCTTGAATGAGTCTACTTGTTAAAATACATGAAATAGTTGGAACTGTTATGATGACTTGATGATGCAAGCCCTGATCATTTTAATGAATATTTACCCATGAAAGTCCTTCCACAGTGACCTGTGGAACTCTTTTGTGCTATGTGGTAATAATAAACACACACAGCACCATGAAGGGTACACGTCAAATGACAGTTGTAGAATTCACAATAAAATGTTAAATGATAAAGCCCTAATATTTCCAGTTCCCAACATAGTTCCTCTAGAGATTACTACTTGCTTGTTTCTATACAATACTGCACTGTGATATGTAAGCATAACTTGAATGCCTGGCAACAGGAGTACAAATTACATGACTGAGTCTTAATGGTATGCTGCTGAAGTCATTAATACAATGAGAAAAAAATTACTTTCCTTAATATTACTGAGAATGAAAGAAGAAACATTCAGATGTTTTCTGTCTGTAGCTAAGCTATTAAATTCATATTTAGCCACTTAAATTTTAATGCCTTAATTTTCAAAAACTCTGAGAACTGGTTTCTCAGTGAACATCACTGAGATCACTTACATGATTGACATCTCTGGAAATCAAGCCCTCCATTTAAATGCCAGGAGAGTGCACAAGCTTCCTAAGTCTACATATAAGATATAAAAGTAGTCTGTGTGATATCTGAGGCTTGTGACTAAGCTTGAGCTCAAAGTCTCATGATATGAGTACTTCAGTGCCAGGCTGTAGTTGCATGCTGGTTTGGGTCATGCTGGAGAACATCTGAGCTGATGGCATTGCCACGTCATGACATGAATGGGAAAAACGAATGGATGTCCTGGCCATGGTCCCCCCACCCACGAAAACCTATTTGACTTGTGGTGACATCATGTGGTCACCAGGCAGGCAGGGTCCTTCCTGATGCATCTTACCTCATGTGAAGCAAGAGAGAGTGGTCTCTGCAGGCTGTCATACTGCTGTCAGCGCAGATGAATGGAGAGTGGGTCAGGAATTGCTGCTTAGTTCAGTCCACTCCTTGACTCAGGCAATTTATGAATGTATTGACATAGTCTGACAGTTAATTTCAGCTCCCCGTGTGTGGAAAGACACTTTTCAGCCTAACTCCCGATTCTAATTGTCGTTCAGTATCTCAGGCTAAGCGAGAAACAGGTATCACATGCTTAGAATTAAATCTGGTTTAAATAATTGCCCTTAAAGGTCATGGTCTTATGTTGCTACAATAGTATAAACTCAGTATAAACAGCATAAACTCAGAAGCTGACAAACTGAACAACATTTTCAACTTTTTGTGCATACCAATAATGAATGCCGAATGAGGAGCAATAAATAGGATGTAAGCATAATGTCTAGTTTAAGCAGGGGAATTGTTCCTCTGTTGGTATCCTTACAACCTCCAGCTACAATATTGATTTTAAATCCCTTCAATATATCAGTGAAAAGTACTTATGTAATCCTTCAAGCAGAAGGAAAAGATATATTCTGTTCATAACACACTAAGTAGGCAGATGTCTCTAAAATAGGTTCCACTTCAATGCAAGATTTTGTGATACCAATTAAAAAACATATGCCATATCGCCTTGACATCCTGTTACCAAATGCTGATGAATGTTTATGATCATAAACGAAATATGTAAAGTAATACTGAAAATAATCTTTCAAATTAAAAGTGTTAAAATATATACCTGTGCAGAATGTCTGCCAGGTGTTCTGTAATGTAGGCTCTCAAGGATGTAGTTCTATGGGGGTTTGTGGAGTACAGCAACAGACTTCGATGCTACTTCAAGTACTGAGACACATTCACTTCTATATTTTTCCTGTGATTACTAACAACAACAGTAGATGTTCACCTGAGTTACAGTAAAAGATACTGAGAGGTATAGTGGAATTTAGTAGCAAAACTGTGGTTGCACCATGGTAAGTAAATTGATTTGCAAGCAGAAACTCCCAGCTAGATTTCTGTTCAGGCATGCTTTGCAGTGCCCACTGACACCTTTATCCCTGATTATTCAAATTGCTGCTGATGTTTCAGCTTTATTCCCACCTCCAGATAAAGGTGGGAGTCACAGGAACCTGAGGCTGCTCAGATCATGTGATTGTGTCTGATCCTACAGGGATATAATATAGCAATTTGGCATGTACTGAAACCCAGGAGCTGGGAACATACTTCAGGTCCACAATTTAGATGTAGACAAAAATGCTGTAAACTGCTGACTTTCCCAGGAATGGGATGGTTACCAATGTGCAATATATGCTGTATCTTAACTGCAAGTCATTGGACTCGATTAATGCAATCTGATGTTCTCCGTTACACTGTTTAGAACAATGATGAAAATACATAGCAGAAATACCCTCCATACTTTAGTATCCCTTTGAACAATGCTGCATTCAGAGATGCATCTTTTTTCACCCCCATTTTTAAATCAGCATTGCTCTTTTTTCGTTCTGGCACTGCTAGCCCCTACTAGTTCAGTTTAAACATGATTCCCAACTTTTGAGAAGTAAATTGACTAGTTATTAATCTGTTTGTCTGAATTTTATTGGTCTTTTTCTGTGATGATTTTTTTATTATTATTTATATGTCATGGAGCAGTTAGCTAAATTTACTAAGCAGAATGAAGTTGGTATCAAAAATATTACTGTCGTTTAATGTTGTTTATTAAATACGTGTTTATCAACTTCTCAGTTATTTCACCTGGAATTGCTACCATAATAATCAATTTGTAATCAACTCTGTGAGCCTGCTTTAGATGTTGGCAATGGGAAAAGAATTTTCAGTCTATTAGGAATTGTGGCAAGCACTTCTCTCCCCTTGCTCCCTTCCTTTCTTCTTTCCTTCTTTCCACCCTCCCTGGTTCAAAACAAAATTTTAAAAGGTATTGAAAAGAAATGTTTAATAATAGTTAATTTTCAAAATCTCAAAGATGGGATATAAAACAAAAACACCAGGTAAAAACTTTATGCATCCCAGAAAACATTCTGGTTTTGATGAATCACTCCAAGTGATATCAGTGATGAGTAATTCCTCATCTTTACCAGATGAAAACACAAATTCTCACTTCTTTCAGCATACTGAAGTATTCAGTCAATTAACTTTCCTTTTCATTGTTATTATGTATTTTATCATATCCATCTTACAACGAGGATTTGTCAACTGGGGGATTTATTACATCTGTAATATGCTTGAGCTCACGCTTCACGTCAGAATATGTACTCCTGATGCCTTTACTTCAACTTTCCAAATCCATTTTGTCTTCATTTATGCTGTCTCTTTCTGCTGATTCCTTCAAACACTTCACATTCCATATACTCTGCTGTTACTGCTCTCTTTTTACATTCTTTCACCAAGGTTCTTTTAAAACCATTTGTTCCAAACTGTTTTCTGCTATTTTTTCTCCTGCTTCTTCTTATTATAGATTTTCTTTGCGATTTGTGAAAAGAACTAACAAAAAAGTTGTTTCTATACAAGTTGTTCTCCTTGCTGTTGAGTGTGAAATGTATGTAGAAATTGCAGTATACTTTTAAAGAATTGTAGGTTGAAAAAGGCTTAGTGGATCAAAGAGAGAACAGAGGAAAACAGAAATAGAATGTTACATCATGACAATTACAATGCAATCTAGTTTTAGTCTGCACACACTGACACTGCCCCCATCAATGTGTGGTGACTTTCCCAAACCACTGTAAGCCTCCTGATTTGGATAAGGAGTAGCAATGCTATTTTTACAAAAAATTGTGCTGATCAATCAGTAACTGCTGGGTTTTGATAGATCCTGGCCCCTCAATAAACAGGAAAAGTAAATATGGTATTTATAGCCAGACATTTTGATAAATTTTTAAAATATTATGTTGATTATATCCATTAATGACAATAGGAAGTAATTAAAAAACTGTACTGTATACATTCTGTACATTTAAATTTGCAAGTCTTTGAAGAGTTCTTGCACCATCTCTAATCCAATTTATAACACTTAACTGTATATAATTTGAATGAATATTTTTAAAAGCATTTTATATACTTTTTTGCTATCAAATTCATGTATATTACATAGGTTTTCCTATGATTATCCATATGCAACTATTAATTAATATCATTTTGAATGCTATGCACTTTATTAAGTGAACATTGATGTTGCTGAATGTATGTACTCATTTACGTATTCCTTTATTTAATCTATTTTAAAGTCAGTTACTCTGAATCACTGATAACATTTTTCTACATGCCTGGTTGTTCATGAACATTATGAAAGCATTAACTCAGTTTCTGAAGGTTTACTCATAATCAAAAGCATTGTGGTTTGTCTTACGTTATACAGTTCTCTTCAGTATTATTATTCTCCCTCATCTGTTTTCCTGCTTCATTTGGATTCTTTAGGCTAGTTGTGGAAGACTTCTGAGACTACCCTTGGAAAAAGCAGTGAATTAAATAAGAATGCTTAGTGGGGCAGACTGAACTAAACAGATGAGCAGCTAGGGGGAAGGTCTGCAAATATAGTTGTTTATTGTGGTTTACAGTATATGTAATGATTTCATTCATTTAAAAGCTGCATACTTTCATTACAATGAATTACATGCCTCAGATATTCCTGGAACACGCAGGAGTTTGCACTTTCCTGTATCGTGAAGCATATATGACCTCGTATTTTTACTATAAAACAAATATTATGATTAATCATTGTTTTCTCTCAAAAACATACATAGTGTGGAAAATATACATGCAGGTTTATAAGAAGAGTTTTTAGTTCTTCTAGGGTTTTTGCAAGGCTTAGATGAGCAAAAAATAGAGTAGCTAACGATTGTCTTGATATTCCACCATTGGAGCAGGAATTTAAGGAAGCCAAGACCCATGAGGCCTGGCATATGCTTTTCCTCATTTATTTCTCTTCTGCCATGGTTTGGTTGCACAGCTGCAAGGAGCCAATTCTGTCAAGATGGAAGGAAAGGTCTTCCCATGGAGGAAAGTATACTGGCATCTGTCTGCTAACAGAATCTAGTCCAATGACAGGATGTGAACAACTGGTATTAAACTTCTCTGAGCTCCGAGACTTTCACTACTGTGTTTTCCACAATTACAGAGAACGAGAAGGCATCTTTCTAGTAAGAAAACTCAGAACACCTTCAAGTGCTAGAATAAAGGAAATATGAAACACAGAATCCTGACTGAAGTTTCTAATGGCTATCACCACTCGATCTGATTTACCCATTCAGTACTTAAATACTAAAATACTACCACTACTACTAATAATAGTACTTAAACAATACATTTGTAAGCAGTTGAAAAAACATCGATAAACTCTGCTGTAATGCAAACTTAGATTTTTCTTAATTCTTTTCAGGTAATAAAGACTTCAGAGAGTCACAGAGTGCTTCAGCTAGCAAAACATAAATGACATATTAATACATTATAAACTCTCGTATCCTACAACTTCTGGACTAGCCTTATTGTGCCTATAAACATCTTTCATAGTGCTTTATGTACAATGGGGTCATATACAGCGCTTGTTAATGAATCTCCAGAATTTACCCATAGCTATTACCCAATGAACTGATGAGTTACTTCATATTTTCCAAGTTGTGGACTATGAAGCTACACTGGTAGGCGATCAAAGAAGAATTTTTACAGTATTATTGATGAAAGTGATTGTGTTTTGTAAATTCCACGCCAAACACCAAGAGTGCTTCTTTGTTTTCCTCTATACTGCACCTTGCGAGATCCTGCCTAACTGAACAAGAATACTGAATGCTTTGACCCTTTCACCACTGTCAATGCAAATCTATTTACCATTTATCTAGAGAATGTGAACCGTCATATAAGTAATTCTGATGGAATATAAGAGTATTTGCTGATTTAGAGCAATGGACTGATGGGATATGAAGCTTGGTTATGTCACTTGCTAACACATATGCTCGTATTTTAGATGTTGTTCTCAAAAATAAAAATGCCCCCTCACAGGCAGTTAAAGTGCAGCACTTTCCATGGACCTGGTTGGCTTCACATTATTTGTGTGCTCTCCTGAGCTGGCATTGCTCTGGTGGACCCTGCTGTTTCATGGCAGTGTCGTGGGAAGGCATTATGGCACAGAAGTGCTCAGTATCTCAATATGAGACAGGGGGAAGAAGCCACAAAGAGAAGGGAGGCTCTTTGGGACAAAATTTCACCACTGAGAAGCCTCAATCATCTATAATGGGAGACAATTTGTAAGTTTTAAGACCTGAGTTGGAGGGACCATGTAGATCATTGAAGATCACTCCGTTCCTGCTCCTCCTCCCTGTTGCTGTAAGTGTGGTAGATGTAGCCACACCACCCCAGTTGCTTTTAGTCACCCAGGTTTCTCGGTCATGTAATGGTGGACTAGCCAGATCCAGTTCTTAGGAAGACTTCTTTGATATCCTAGGTCCCTCTGCAGAGTGGTCTTTAATACTGATCGTATTCTCAACTAAAGATTTAAAGAACATTTGTTGCCTGAAGGTAGAAAACAGAACTGATTGACCAGCAACATGCATTTTCCATCTGTGTATACTTATTTCAAACAGGTAATACAGTGGCACCACCATTACTTTCTGTCAGCAAAATAAGACACTGGTCTTTCTTGAAAAGAACTTCATCAATGAGAACTTAGAACTACATAAAAAATTTGGACTAAGATCAGTGCCAGCAGAATAGTATCAGCTCGGAAAAGCAGCTTTTCTGTTATTTAAATTTTTCCAAAACTAATTTCCAGTCTTGTCTCATTCTTCATAACAATGTTCTGGCAGCCACTGTTAAACCAAAACTGTTAATCATCCACCAAGTGGAACAAAACTCATAGGATATTAAGTTGCAAAACAAAATAATAAAAAAAACCCCATGGATAATTCACAGATCTACCTCTGCAGATCATCATTGAAAAAATACTCAAAAAGGAATATTGTCGAACAAGTCTTGACTATAAAATAAATCTTGTGAAGTGCTGAGCCAAAGGTTGTTAGGACTTCTGCTAAGTTATTCACCCTTAGAGCACTGGTTTACCAATAATCTAGCATAAAAATGCATTTATAAGTTCTGGCTTCATGTGTGGGCTATTGGGCTTTTTCCCACTGCCTTTTTTTCTTGGATTCTTGCAGTCAATAAATTTTTTGCAGGCTTCTGTGAGTGAAAGGTTACAAACAACATGGAAGACTGTTGTTTCAAGTGCAAAACTAGAAATAGGCAAATATATTTGGGTGCCATTAGGAAACAAATACATATAAAGTTAGACCTGCAATCCAGTGCATTAGTGAATTATCACACTGAGGGCAGAGCACATATTGGGCTCAGTTTCAGGGGAAAGGTAAAAAAAGGTGCATATTGAACACTACTACATTTGCTTACTCAGCAAGAGCTATCACGTAACATTAATTTTGTTTCATAAATCAGCTGGGGAAGAAAGCAAAACAGTAGAGAAGAATAACAGTGACCATAATCTGTTAATTAATTAATTAATTAAACATTTGTGCAAGAAACATCCTTCCCCTTCCAGCCTCATTTCCAGCCTGGTCCAGCTGACCTGCCTGACTCCTATCTGAAGGGCAAGCACTGCTTTAATTTCTGCTTTCCCACATACTGCCAGGTTGGAAATTCTCCTCAAATACAGGTGCTCTTAAATTAGAGTATCCATGGTAACCTTCACAAAGGTGCATATTAGAGCCAGCTGCCAGGAGAAGCCACTCACATAGTACAAACTGAGAGGGTTTCCACTTTCCACCTTTTCCACCCTGAAATAGATAGGCAGACAGACAGACAAAATGTAAACAATAATGTAAACTCTGGCAGAACTGATTAAAAGCAGATGATGCCGCAAAGCTATTTAAAATAATTTACAAAAGTGAGAAGTGAGGTTGTTTTTAGAGCTTAAAAGCAGTGACTGGCACCAAGGATATGAAGTTGAGAAAGTAAGGTGATAGCAACATCAACTGTATGTCAGTTCACCTCCAACTGTGTTCAATCTCTGTGTCAATGCCAAAGATAAATCTGGATGCTCGTGTCTGATGATGCAGTGTAAAAAACACACAGAACGGAGACATTTTAAAGAATGACATGTTGTTTTTTCCAGAGCAGCTGCAAGGAAAGTCTGAAAACTGAGAATGGAGACTGGATTTAGGTATAGAGCTGAGGAGTGATTAAATACAAATAAGAATTGTAAGAAACCAGAGGGACCAGCTGACTCATCATTATATTTGGGAGGACAATATTAAGCAAAACATTGTTTGAGAAAAGAAAAATAGATGTGAAGATATTTTGGCAGCAGAAAATGTTTGTTTGCGAACCTTCCCTCTCCATATACTATTGCGCAAAATAGAATGTCTCTTATTTGTGTAGCAGGCATTGGCCATTTGCTTCTCCAGGAATAATTGTATCAGTTCTTTGGCCAGGACTGTATCTCCATGCTAACAGAAATACCAATCATCTTGATGTCAATGAATTTACTCAAAAACCTAAAACGTCTTCCAGGACTTTTTCAGGAAAAAGTGACAGAGGCCATTTAGGTAATTTTATAATTGATATAAGGACAATCTTTTTTCTTTTTTTCAGAAATGACAGATCTGTGTTTCCCTATGCAGTTTCTTAGACTTCAAACTTTATATTCTACTTAGCTTCATTTACAAAACATATGAATTTATTTTTTACACAGAAACACAGTCTCCAAAATGATCCTGCTAGACAGCAATTTTTTTAGGATGACTGCAAAACACATCCACCATCCACTCTGGTATTTTATCAGTCAGAAGACTCAGGCTGCAATGTTATATACAACAGCTGCATCTCAACAGTCATTCACGAAGACACATTTGCGATTCTTCCTTATGTCAAGCAACATGAGAAAATAGTTTGAGAAAACTATCTTCAGAAGAAGCCGATCTTGCTTCAGCTCAACTTGTTTGCTCTGTTTATTCTCAGAAGCGATTTCCCCGTCTTGGTACAGATTCATGTTGCACAACAGGTGAAGGTTTAATTTCTTCTTAATTTATTTCTTCTTAATTTCTTCTCTGAATTAAAAAAAAAAAGGCAGAAGGCTGGCACTGACTAAGTCTCTGCAACTGAGCTGAAACATGGCGTTTGGGTAATAACACAGCATAGCTAGTTTAGGGTTTGCCTGACTGATTAAAGCTTACCGTGGCTACCTTCCTATCACACCCTCAGAAAGATGTCTTTTCAGTTTCTCCTGACAGGCTTTTTTGACTTCATGAGCACCTGTTGTGCACCAATCATATTTAGTGAAAACAATGAAAATGTGAATTTCAGAATCTAAAACATGGAGATTTATAATCTTTATCTACATCCCAAAGGGCATTACCACATTGTTTCATTTAATTTTTGTCAAGAACAGAGAAATACAGGTACAGTGGTTGGCACTTTACTGTTGATAATGCACTACATGAAGTTTAAAAGTAATTCTGAGATTTCAGACAGAAAATAAATAGGCATAAATGCTGGCCTGAATTTTTTGTGAAATTCAAGCTAAAGCCCATAACATCATCTTCTGCAAATATTTTTTATTTTCATCTGAACTTCAGAAAGATGTAGGAAAATCAGTACTCCTGATCAGAAAATGGAATTTCTGGCTCATCAGAATTTCTAATATTTCAGTTTACTCCCTTTTCAATTTGCAATAAAGGCAGGAAACAGATGTAATGGAAGTGAAGGGTAATGGAGCAAATATGAATCCTGAAAATCTTTGGAAAAAATCTAACCGATTTACAAATAAACTGAAGATAAATAAGGATTTACAAGTTAAACGTGAACAAAATCAGTTCTTAGCAAATTTAAATTTGCATTTAAAAGTATTTAACAAGTTATATTTAATGCTCTTCACCACTAAATCACTTTGCAAATATAGAAAAAGAGGTGTCCAGAAGAACAAGATTGTTCTTAACTGACACTGAATTTGGTCAAGAACCACAGCCAAAAAGAGTAGAAAATTTTTGAATTATTTTTGCTAACAGTTTTATTAAAAAAAGACTTTCACTTGCTACTTTTTTCACTGAGAAAATTATTCAAAGAAAAATTAAAAAAAATGGAGACGAGACAGAAAATAATTTAAAAGACAATGTTTCACTTTGTTTGCAAAATACACTTCTGGAGGACCCAGGAGGATGATCTCCTTTTTTATTTCCTTCCTATTTTGAAAAGGAAACAGTAAAAAGCCGCATCAAAACCAGTTCTTTTCTATTATCTAGAACCAAACTTTTTCCTGCAAGTTTTTCAGTTTGGCAGCTAAGCTGAAAGAATCCTGTATTCTCCATGTTTCCTTTTGCAAAGTTTTATAAGAGAAAGACTAGAGAATAATTGTTAGACACTTCTCCACCTCCTGAAAGGCTTTGCAATCCTTTGTGGCATTGTTCAGGAAGGAAATTCTCAGGTAAGCTAGACTGTGACTTTTGAGACCCCAAGCAGTAAGTCCCATGGCCAGCCAGGAAGAGAAAGGTGCCAGGGGTACTCTTCAGCCACGTTTCCCATGGGGTGCGTGAGTGGCTGCAGAGCTTTGGTATTTCAGGCAGGACCCATGGGGATCTAAACCCCCAGCAGAAGGACAACCCCCAGTACGGCACACAACACTGTCATGCTCTAGCACTTCTCCCAGTCCAAAATTTGACACACCAAGTGGATACGGAAGCCACAGGCAGACTTTTTCCTGCAAATATATGATGTTTTGTTACCACAGTGGATAAAGGACAAAGGGAAGGGGAATGAGAGCCTGATACACGGCAGGCTGAAAGACTTGCACTGGTGATATGATCTGTAACTAATCTGCATGGTGCTTCAGTGATGCCTATAAAGATCACAAACTTCTATTAATTTTGTTAGCTCCAGATCAAAATTATTATGCTGAGAACCTTCACCTGCAATGAGTTACAGACTCTCCTACATGCATCAGTTCAGCTGCCCAGTGCAGGCAGCAGGGAGCATATGGGAAAAGTATCCAGCATAGATAGAACTTCAAGGAGTGATTTTTGTCACCCATTTATACTTCCACGTTCATACAACCGAATCACTGAATACCTAAAATTACATCAGAATGATAATGTTAAGCACCCT
>NW_010420573.1:0-8678 GCF_000710305.1 Buceros rhinoceros silvestris | reverse complement strand
GCTGAACAGTGAAATAGAATTTACCTGCCTTGTGTTAACTTGCTGAAATCACAGTAAACATCTCATGTTGGGTGAAGGAAACACAGTGGGAGATCTGTCAAAGTCAGAACTGGATGGAGGGCATGAAGCTGCCATTTTTGCCCTGAGCAGTCTCCCCCACTGAATTTCAGCACATTAAAAATTCTTTGCCTCACATCAAAACATTAGATCTTTGTGCAGATTTTCTTTCCAAAGGCTACAGCTTCTACCTTCCTAAGCAGCAATCCTCAAAAAGTCTCAAGTGAAGCATTCCTACTGAAAGGATTTAATTTTATCTAACACAAACAAAGAGCAATTTGTCATGCCTTTGGCTCTTAGTCTGCCTCCCCCTCTCTGACTGTCGGTGTTTAAACCAGAGTCAAGATAGATATATAGACAGCAATTTTGCCAATAGCTAGTCTCACATCTCTGCACACTGGCATCTCTGTATCCACATTTTTACCTTCAGGATAGATTTCCAATGCTAAAGAAAGTGCAGATCCTCAATGAGCAATATTTATTATCCTTCAATTTTATTAAACCTTCTATTTCTTATCGCTGCATCTTGCTTCCAGGTACTGTGTACCATCTTCCCCTTCAACTCTCTGTGAGTTTTTCAATGTAGTTTTTAATATTTATTTGATTTGAACAACATCACTTCCTGGCAACTGCAAATGAAAAAGCAGCAGCTTGTATGATAAATGCCTATTCCATTTTTGGATTGGAATTGATCTTCCTCTTCTGTTTTGTTTTGTTTGTAGCGAGCAAAGCACCTGTCTCCAGAGTACCCTACTCCCACCTACCGCTCTAAACTTAAAGCCACTCTGCTAAAGTGGAATAAATATGCTAGAAACTTTTAAAAAACATTCTATCATACCCGGGAGAGTAAACACTGAAATCCCAATGTCTTTTGATCTATGTATTTACCTATGTGTTTAGCTTTGTCTCACATTTGGTAGTATAGCCACAAAGGAAAGGATGTGAACAGAAGTTCCAGCAAAGACCTGAAATATCTTTGGTTTTGCTTTTGATACATATCCTTCCTTCACATCTGTCTTGGGAAGGCTTGAAATTCACTAGAAACACTCTGTTGTTCACTTCGCCTCTGAACATAGTTTACTGTGTCCAACAGAAAACATCTACCTTTAGGTAAACCTTTATGGAGGACCTCCAGGGATGGGGGAATGGTCCACACTACCTCTAAAGAAATTGTTTCATATTTTTCCATTTATATATTTATCTTTATATTGGGAAATTTCAATATGTCGCCTTATAAAAGGGTCACTAAATAGATCAGTAAAAAATACCCAAACATATTCAGGGAAAAATCTCTCTTTCAGAAATAAATGAAGCTCCTTATGTTTATCAATGAAATATTCTATAGACCTATTTTACCTAAATTTATCAGATTTAACCCAGGTATGAATCACAGAATGTCACATTGTTAGAGCCATTAAGCAGAACGATGTCATTGTTTACCCTCAAACTAGGAGACCAGGCATAAGCCTAGCTTTCTCCTGGGGTTTATCCAGAACGAACAAGGCACCAGCTGTAAATTATTTACTAGTGTCTGAACTTGTCACCATGAGAACTAACTCAATAACCACAAATGTACAAACACATATTAGAGAAACAATGCAAGGTTTTGAACTAGTCTGTTCTAATTATCTAGACAGACTGGTAGCTATTTCTTTTAGTACAATACATAATGTAATGTATTGTAATTACTCTGGTTAATGCAATTTAGTTGGATACTTCCACAGGATGTGGCAAAATTGTGTATTACATCACCTTCCTATATCAATTCCAAAGTCAGTTCTTTTAGGTGTAACTGCTAGAGGTACGATCATCATTTTAATGAAAAAACAGATTTTATACTTGCTGGGTGATGTTGGTGTTCTCCTATTTTCTTGAATCATTACCTGAAGAAAAATGGCCCCATAATATCCTTAGTGCAGTCTTGAAAGTATTATACTGCCGAGGAATGGTAAGCTGAATTGTGTTGTTTCTGAATCGCTGTTTGGGTTTGCTTTCACATACTGGTTGCTGGGAGAGTCAGTGTATTTTGGATGGGGGCCAAAAAGAGCTTAAACAGCATGAGATGTGCAGTTCGATGGTTACAAGCACTGGGCATACATTGTGGTTATAGCAGTATTAGTATCCAATGATTGAAGCAAAGTGATTGCTAATTGCTGTAATTAATCAAATGTCATTCAGAATTGAGGAGTTATTGACATCACATACACACGTACACACACAAAGAAATCCCTTATCCAAGACACACAAGCACAAGTGCAGAAAATGCTGTATCCTGGTTTGAGACAGAACTAATTCTGTTCAGTGATTTCACTCTCCAGCTCAGTCTCCTCTCAGTGACTGCATTGTCCGAAGTTAACGGCATATTTGTGCCAACAGTGGCTGCTTCTAGAAGTGACAACACTTGATGTTTACAGTTACCACCAGGGATTGGTGTGCAGATGCAGAAAAGCTCTTGCTTATGCTTTCTCCTGTGGAGACCAAGGTCACAGACAGATCCTGTATAACACAGTGGGGGTGCCACAAATTAGAGGCTGCACCTGTGAGGAGGAGCAGAAAGGACAGGTGACCCTAAACTGACTAACCAGGTATTCCATCCCATGTACATCATATTTGGTATAAAGCTGAGGGTTCACAAGGGTCAAGCTCTCTTCATCAATGGCTGGTGTCTAAAGAGGTGCCTGTCTGTTCTGCCTGCGATCTCAATCCGTGCATTCCCAAATCCAGTTCCAGAATCCAGCTCCAATCCTGTTGCTGAGTCCAGTCTGGGACTTCCCCAGTGTCTGCCCACAGCATCAGTGGTGACCATGACATAATTGTCATCAGGGGTGGGGAGAGGGTGTTTGGCTTTTATATTGGCTTTGTGGTTAGCCCAGCCCTAATACTTGGTATGCTGTTTTATATATTCCTCAGAGAAAAGCAATATTACTTTCTCCTTTGTTTGCTGAAAAGGCAAGGCTCCATGTGCTCTAATACCAGCGGGGATTAGTGGGAAAATTTGCACTTCAGCTTCCATCAGCAGTCCCTTATTCAAAACACTTCCAAGGACTGTAGCAATGCTGAGGTGCAGTAACTGCCCAACATAATGGGGAATATGGCAGCCAGGTATTTTGTCTGCTTGACATAGCTGTTGCAAATGTATATAGGATCAGTGATTAGGTTTTATGCTAGAGTTCAAGCTGTTAACTGGACTGAAAGCTGCTGTTCAGTTAATCTAGGAAAGAGAAGTGTTAAAGAATGTCAAATTGCTAATATTGCCAGTATCAGAAGTAACATGAATGTATGTATAATGTTGAAATGTTTTTCTGTTACTTATTCATATACTTTCAAGGTTTTGGATGTGTGAAACAGATACTGAAACTAAATGTATCTTTGGTTGTTAAGAGCAGTGTTGTGGCTACTATAGAAGAGATTTAGCAAGATTTGCTGATTTTTTTCCTCTATTATTTTTCCATATTATTTCTAAGTATATGCTGCTTTTGCACTGGCTCTCTGCAAGCATTCAAGAGCTAGCAGGAGTTATCTGCAGAATATTTTTAATTACTTACAGATATTGCTGGAACTGTTGCTATATAGTGGCATGAGAAAGTCCAAACAGGAACATCTCACATATTCAGGGACCAAAACCCATTCCATTTGTTAGCTGAACACCTCTCAGTACTCTACTCCAAAGTCTTCATATCCCATCCTTAAGCGAGCTGGTGCTGTCTGGTCTGTAAAGTTTACAACATTGACACTGACAGCATGAATTAGGTATACTAGTTGGGAAGAGGACAGGGACAGACATTAATTAATAACATAAAGGCCAGCAGGCACCAGTGGGATTCAAAGATCGATCAGTTATAATCAGCGTGTAATGCAGGTATACACTGTCTATGAATAGAAATAGTAAGACAACTATGCAACAAGTAATGATAATCACTTGCTCAGATGGCGACAACATGCACAGGTAAGAGAAGCAGAGCAGATATGTTGGATGAAATGGGCCCTTCCCAAAATAAACCTAGACAGATCTGGGAAAAGACACCTAATCCTCTAAACAGCTCCATCCGGCTTTTCCTGAAGCTTCTTTCCTTCTTGATGTCAGGATCAGGTTAGTTGCCCTATCCCTCTGCATAAAGTAAGCTCATATAAAACTTGCTGTGGCAGGCCAAAGCTGACCAGTTTGTATCTTATTTGATTTATTTTCAGCCATTGCCCTGAGCAAACATCTAATCTCAGTTTAATGGCAAACTGGTGAGAGCTTCTTTGTTTTCTTTCTTGGCCAAAATTGAAAGAAAATACCATGCTTAGCATAGAAAAAACATTTGACACTATAAATTATGCATTTCTCATTATTATGGATTTTGAAAGATTAAAATGAAGAATCAAACTCTCTGCTCTTCTATATTCTCTTATATAACTAAGCACTTGGATAGAATAAATGGTTTTGCAAACAGTATTTAGTAAAACCTTTCAATTATTATTACAAATCAGTAAATTGTTTCACCTTATTAATTAGTTCAAAATACGTGAGGAGAGGGATGATAGCCTCACAACATAGAACGTATGCCAATCAGTATAGATTGTCACTTGTATTCTGAGTACCTTGTTGTCTGGAGATGCTGGAAATCAACAAAACCCATTTTATTCTACAGGTGGAATTTAACCATTAACCTACTAAATACACTTGCAACATCATAATTTCCCTATGGCATCCCTGGTGATCATCCTATCCACAATATATATCAAAAAGATATTGCCCCAGGGAGCATCTTCAGATGGAAGATTTTAGTTATTTTCTTCTTCCTCTGTTGCCAAGAGATGGAATTAAAGAAATAATTGTTTCCAATCCCTTTTAATTTTTTTCAGCTCATAGCAACAGAGATGGACTAAGGACATTCCCAAGAGTGTCATGTATATATATATATATATATATGTATACGTATAGACAGAGAGCCGTGTCATTTTATATGACTGCATCAGTTTTTTGGGCATAGGCAATGTACTGTCAAACTGCTTTCTGAACAAGCAGATTTCCTCCATCCAGTAAAATTGACCACTGAACTTGGGAATAGTGTACTTTTGGGCATGATTTCCTTTGAATTTATCAGAAATTGAATGACTAACTTGCAGTTTGTTTTCTTTGAAATAGATCCAAATCAAGGCTGTGTTAACTAGTTCAGTCCTTCTAGCTACCTCACAAGGCTCAAAAAGACCACTGAAGTTAGCCTCTGTATTTACAGCTCTTGTGTTTTCCGAGATTGCTAACAAGCAAAGGCTATTTTCTGCCCAAACGCTCCATATTTGCTTCCTGATCTGCATCAATGAAATGGCCTGTTTCTGTTGTAATGGGATATATTCACTTTTGATTCATACACTTATCTCTGTCTCTCACTAACCTTTTTCTTCACTGCCACCACAGGTATCCCACTGCAGAGATCTTGTGGGCATATTCCCTCTCTCTGTAAGTTTTAACCTGGCCAGAGGCACAGAAACCAGGAAAAGAAGCCAGATGTGCATCCTCTAACTCAGGCACCTCTAAAAAAACTTTGTGGTGCATTGAGTGAACATAGAGAATAATGTGGAAAAACAAATAAAACAAACAAAAGACAATACTTTAAAAATACATGAAAATGACATGAAATTATCCAGAAGAACTGGATGATAACTAACACGTAGCCCTAGTGTGCTCAGACCTGAGAACCAGGTGGAATACTACAGTCCACACATCCTCTATGGCTTTGGTCATTCCTCAGGCTTTGGCAAGTTGTCTATAAATACCATGCTGCTCAGCACGATACTGATATTCATTGTCCGAATCAACATCTACAAAGGATGCAGTACCATAGGGGAAGACGTGCAAAGCCGTAAGGCTGGCACCGAGGACTTGACGTACCCTCTGCAGGGCAGTTTTACCTTGGACTAGCTCTAGTCGGTTCAGGTGGATGGAAGACCCAGCAGTGGCTAATGGCTGCTTTTGGGTTGTCTTGTCCAAAAGGAATCCAGTTTATGTTTTTTCATGTTTCCACATGAAATGATCCAAAATGTGACAAATGTGGAGGTTGAGATTGGAATAAATACCTCACTTCTAAACTGAAACAGTACTCTAAACTGATCCTGTTTCCTTTGATGCCGTTCAGCAGATCTGTGTCTTCTTTTGTATCTATAAAAGGAAAAAATTTTTTTTCAGGTTGCATATAAGTACCAATGTCTGAAGGGTACTCAGATGCTTGGGATAATAATGTTATAAAGGGCCAGGTTATGTTAAGTGTCTCTCCTGGGGGGTTGGGTTTTCTGCCCAACTTTGAAGATTAAATTCTTATGAATTTTTAGAATACCTGACCACTGAGAATCAGCTCAACTAAGGTGCAATACTACAGCTGCTAAAAAATTTACAAATTGTTTTAATCAAAACCTTTATCAGTTAACCAAGTGAATTACAATGATATGTCTAAAATATTTCTTCCCTTTTTAAAATTACAAATGTTAGAAAAAATATTCTCTTACAAAATACAGCCTTTTTTTTTACATTTTACATTATTATAATATTTGCAAATTTATTTCAGAAGTTTCTTGAAATATTTAGTTGCTGCAATTTTATCTGTCAACCTATGCAGAGACAGAGAGAGAGAGGAAGAAGGAGGATCAAGAGATAGGGAGACAGACAGATAACTGGGTAGGTAAAGGGACAGATTCAGCCTTGATTGGTACTGGTGTAAACATGAAGTAAATTTGCTGAAATCAGTATGTTCACTCCTGTCTGACACATATGGAAATAGGAGTGGAATATGACCCTTAAAATTAAAAAAAAAAATCCCTCCATAGGAGTCATTGCACCTCAGAGATAACTAATGTTCTTAAGACGAATTAACATTCTCAAATGCAGTATTTCTCTCCTTATAGCTATGAGTTCTGCCAGCTGGTGAACTGGTCAACTGCCAGTTTAAACACCAGTCACACAGTTATACTTTACATAAAGAGATGTGGAGGTGATAGGATTATCATTAAAAAGTGAAAACCCAAAATAATTTGAATTATTTTGTTTATTAAGAGACTCGGGGAAAACTTCATCATATTGCTGATAGTAAGATGTACATGATTCATGACAGCCTGAGAGTAAAACATATTTTTTTATGCTCTATATGTATGAAATTCTAAAAGAAATTTCTGTGTATTCATGTCAAAAATGTGCATATTTGACTGGATCCATATCCTCTGAATCTGGTACACTAGTAGCTTATGAAGGCCTGGATTCTGCAAACTCATTTGTACTTAATTTTACTTATGAAAATAGCACTATTAACCGCACATACCATAAATATACAAATACCCTGTTTTCAAACACGCTTATATTTCGTCTAGCAGAACACAACAAAAAGATTGACTGAAATATCACTTGGTTTATTGCGCTAACTGCAATAATAATAATAACTATGTTAATAATAGTGGAATTTTATACTCCATTATGTATGTGTATATACACGTATATATTAAGTAATAAATATAACCAGAAAAAATGTAATCAACAACATGCTACAAATTATGTTATTTTTGATATCGTAATCATACCAGGAAAATCCAGGACAGCATATTATTTTCTTCTAATTGCATTTCGTAAGTAGTTGTAACAAAACAACAGATGCTAGGCATCGCTAGAGAGGTAAATCCTTGATTTGTTTTTATAGCTGTTCTGACATTTAGGCTGTGGGCTTTAAGAGGAGATTCCAAGGCAAATGTTTTCATCACCATCTGATTCATTCATCCCTGAAGAAATCACCAATTAACAAAAAAAAAAAAAGTGAAATAAGGAGCAGCAGAGGATTATTGTTAGTCAGAATTTCCTCCGGTGATTCTTCTTTGTTTATCATTAACATTCACTAAGCATTACACACTTTCTTACACTCACACACCACATTTAGCTTGAATTGCCTGTGTTTGTGCCTGTTGCACAAAGGTTCACTCAGTCCTTACAAATCATCTCACTTGCCTAATATTGCCCTTATGGGTAAATTACATGCTCACTGGAAGACAGTAGCAATTAATAGAAGCCAGCAAAGAAAACACATGCAGAAATATCCCCTAAAACTCACAAGTAAAATGTCATTGAGTTCAATTACCCTGCCTGGCAATGTAAGCACATGATGGTGCCTGCGTGTAGTGATGAATATAGCATGTGATTAGGACTGAATGCGAAGGCATGCACTGCCAAGGGGAAAGTGTTCATCTTCTATAATAAATTCACTACTACATTTTTAGAAGCTACCATGGACTTTATGTTCTGAGGGCTCCAAACGAGGATCCCCCTATTTAGCTACCTTCCAGGTTACACTTTGATATTTTAATAATTGCCAGTGCTAATAACTAATAACTAAAAGAAAATAACTAATTTTCTCATATCTGTGCCTTTCACTGGAGCATAACAAAAGGTCTTTTGAGGTAATGGTAGCCAGCTTCAATTATCCACCTGCCTTCTCTAAAGTTGCCAAATCGGTTTACCAAAAAGTGTAAAATTTCCTTTGATGTTAGATTTTAAGTGACAACGATTTCATACTAAATTGTGGGCATTTATTAAATGCAGCTGTGTAGTGTAAATTAATTCTGAGTGGGAAACATTTGTACCTCCTCACAAATACATAACTTGA
>NW_010420572.1:7703-29272 GCF_000710305.1 Buceros rhinoceros silvestris | reverse complement strand
TGGGGCAGGTTCACATGTAGTACTCAGATTTTACTGTAAGCCTTAGAAGTAACAAAAATACTTAGAAGTATGTTACTTCAACTTCCTCTTTGTACAATAACGGCTACTGAAATATTTTAGGTTTGTGCACTGATGGTTCAATTTACCTGGGATAGCAGTGCACTAGAGTGAGTGAGAGAGCAGTATTAGCACAGGTATGTTATGGTAGATGTTGGGGGTCCACTCTTTCACGGGCACTCCCTTGTCATGGGGAAAGAGCTTGCGTGCCCTTGTGGGGTTGAGAGCTGTGCTGGTGGTGGCATGTGCCTCCAGTGGGGTTTCCCAAGGCAGACAGGTCTCAGCTGAAGGGTCAGACACAGTGTGTCCACGGGCAGGATGGGCTCACTAGCCTTCGGGCACCATCCTAGGAGAAGGACAACTCTGACTCCAAACCCGGGCAGATGGAGCTCGTTTAGCCCTTGTGAAATTTAGCATGGAGTGTTTGGCCTCCATGTTTCCAGATTTCGGGTGGGATTCCGCCGACACCAAGTGCAGGAAAAGTACGAAACAGCATTAAGCTGTTGCAGTCTAACAAGTGATAATCAAATGTTATCAATAGCTTTATTTACTTGAAAAGAATAACGCCTTCATGAAACAGGTGAATTTCAGTTTGTATTATTGAAATGCTACACAGTTGAAAACAAAAATTCATAAGAAGGGGGCCTGCCATTTGCCCAAACCCTAAAATATTTCTTAAAGTGCGTAAGTAGGACCACTAAGAACACAGCTATATTCATAACAGCAACACCAGAATTTCTTACTGAAAATTAAAAAAAAAAGTCTTATTTTTTAATAGTATGTGTGAAACAAAAGCAATCAAAATACTGGGAGAAGAACAGCTGAAAGGTGCTGATTTGTTTTGTTACAAGTGCTAACCTCATCAAAATGCTTGTCTGACCAAAGGAGAGCAGTCACTTTCAGTTACTCTGTCTCAGAGCTGTATTGACAAGAGGGAGATTTCATCAAAACACTTTTCTTTGACAGAAGGATTCTGTGGTATGGAAACACTCCAGGTGTGCAGTGTAGCTTCAGTTTCATGGCTGTAGGCCAGGGTGTAACTGAGAAGGCAGAAGAGCTGATGATGACTAAGCAGCAGCAGCGCAGAACTCAGCCGAGGAAGACAGTTTCTCCTGGTTGATTTTGCTGCCTACAACAAATCTGTGTTGCATGTCTACATGGTTTTCTCTACTAAAGCTAGTAGAAAGCAGTCTTTACACTTAAATGAGGCAATTATTAGGGAAAAAACAGTTTGGTCTGTTCTCTTTATCTGCATATGCTGCCTGGAGATTAAAATCACACATACATATATTCATACAGCTTAGTATATTCAGTAGTGACCAAAGTAAACATATTCAAATAGTTAAAGAAGGAATTTATTTGAGTCAAGATTAATGGAGTTCCCCTTTCACTCTCTAAGTTAATGTCTGAATGGACTTTTGAAGAAATGATTCTTACTCTACATCTTGAAAAAGAAATTGTGACCTTTGGAAAAGACAGTGTACACTGCAGCTTCTCAAGGTAAATTTCATGATGCACGGGCAGGGGCGTTTAACACCTTCTAGTGCCCTCAGACCCCTGACAGCACGATGTATCCGTCCGTTTCCACTGTGCTTAATTTACTACACCAGCTTAGTACTAAAAGAAAGTTGGATGGTTTAAAAATAATATTTTAAATTACTCAGTGGTTCCTTACAGATACAGTCCTAATCCTGTTTAATTTGTGTAGTTTACTAACTATATATCTGAGTTGATTTTCTAATGCAAACATTAAATTTCTCATACACATAGTTACAGACAGGCAGACCTCAACAGGTTCAAAGTCCATGGCTAATTCATGACATAAATAGAGCTACATTTCAGGGAGATTTCTTGGTTTGGTTTATTCCCTGCATCTTCTTTGGTAAAGAATGCTTTCACCTTGAATTCTACAAACAAAAATGCTTAATGTGTCTATTATTTGTATTAACTGGTTATATTACAAATTCATATTGGATTCCTATCTCTAACATTCTAGTTTTCTGAATTACTATTGTCTTTTCATTCTTTCCCTTCCTAACCTGTCTGTGATGTTTCTAGCTAGGTTAACATTAGTTTTATTTAAAATAAATGGAAGGAAGTTTAACCCCCCCTTCTAAAATGAGGTCTCAGCATCTATTTTAAAAAATTAGACAGTGGCTAAAGAAATTAAAATCAGAAAAGTACCACATTTTGTTTAGCTTAATATTGTCTCTTTATAAAATTCGACTTTTGCTGTCAAAGTAAGATACCAAAGAGAATAATTGTGACAGAGATAGGATTTAAAAAAAAAAAAAAAAAGAAGAAAAATGTTTTCACTGAAACACTAATGACTGAATTTGCAAATAACACTTCCGAGTATATTGCCATGCAAATGCTGGTTCTATTATATGTACATAAGATTGCATAATTCACATACACATTATTCTGCAAATGTGTCCATTCATGTCAGAAGTTATACGAATCAATGCCAAAGTTCAGTACCTGCAGCTTTAGTGCTGTGATTCAGAGGAAGGATTACTTAATTCTCCTCTGTTTCCTCAAGTTGTCAATAACATCTAAACTAAACTTCTACATGTATAAATTAGATGATGCTCAAACTTTTAAAATTCTTTTACCGGTGCTTCATACCACAATATAATCTGACAAGACAGTTCATAGTGATAAATGATAGAGGAAACTCTTTACTATTTGGCAGAAAAATTCCTGAAATAAGAGAGGGGCAGCGGTAACCACAAGAACTGTATTGCCTCTTCAAAGAAAAACAGTACAGAAACAAGTTTGAAACGCACTTTGTTTTTTACACTACTGGACTTTCTTGCAACATTTGCTAAAGTTCCCAGTGTTAAAGTATTCAGACTGTTCTTGGAGACTGCAATACAAACATATAACCTTAAAACATACAGCCTTGTAATAAATAGAAAATAAGAAAGAAAAACTGAATAGGTCTAAAACCATGAGTCCCCAATGACAGAAAAAGGAGAAGGCGGCAGAAAGGAAAAAAAGGTAGATCTGACAGAAATGTGTTATTTTTTCATGGTGAGGAGTGCACTATGAATAGCATTATGCCTCCAAAAGAAAGAAAAAAGATAGTAAAATGAAAAATAAAGCTTTGTAGGTATTTAACTTGAGCAGTTTGTCAATCAAAAAAGTAGGAAAAGGGTATAAACCATGGGTATTAAAAATGGTATTATCCAAGAAAGCTAGAAACAAAAGCTGAATGAAATAAGCTTCTAAGTTGCCTTAACATGTCTGAAGAAATAACACACAATCTAATTGGAATTGCTTATTGCATAGCAGACCAAATCATTACAGATATTAGTATGAATTTATTTCATCCAATTCCATGTTTTTACTCGATGTGTTTTGTCCAGAAGATAAATACATTTATATTGTCTAGAATAATAATAGATCACTTTCTTAGTATTTATATATTTATTTATTGTAAAATTATAATGTTAACATTTTTTATTTGTGAACAAGAAATTAACAGATTAATAATGCTTCCTGTAATAATTCTTCATCTGTTATCAATTTTGAATGTTTTGATTTTTAGTTTTACTAAGGATCTTCTTCAACACCTGAAAAAGAGGTGTTAGGAGTAGGCAAATGAAATTCTCTATACTCTTCTGAGCACCACCCTTTTGCCGTCTCATCCTTTCATGCCATTAATCTAAAAAAAGAAACAAAACAAAACAAAAGACCTCCAGACAAACTAAATAACTTTGTCATTTTCTCCATGCTTCCCACACACGCTCCCCAATGTTAGTTGCCTGAGTTAGTTCCAATTTTATTTGCTTTGAAGAGTTGTTGAGAAGTCAGATAATATTATGCAATAAAATTTTTTTTTTTTCTGTAACAGTATAGCAATATTTCCTTCACTCTTTGATCATGAACAGCCTACTGAATTAAGAACCATCCTGTTGTTATTGAACAGCCTTTTATGTCACTGAGTGCTTTTTCCTGAGCAGTTATGTTAATTTACAATTTAATATGTTGTACAAGCTGTTGAAATTGTCTTGCCATGTGGATTACCTTGTACTTGACTAGTACTGAATTTCATCTGCCCTCGTGTTGACAAATAATAAGTAATGGAAGTAAATATGTCTCAGGGTACACGAAGAAAAGATTTACAGGGTAAAAATATGCTATGAGTACAGCTGGTTTTCCGGTAATAACCATACTCTAAAGACTATATTACAAGTTTTTGCATCTACTGAGCTATAAATGCATTGCTAAACTGTAATCTTTTGAAATTATTATTGGCCACGTAAGTGAAAATTCATTGGAACTGAAAGACATTGCAACTGAAAGGCAACTGTTTGCAACAATGAAATGCCTCTCTAAAACCATTATACTTTTCTGTTTTCCTAGAATCAATGGTATTTTCTTATTCAGAAAGATTAGCTTATCTAAAGAATATCAACAGAAGTACGTGCACAAACACCCATAAGTATATAATGCGTGAGATTCATGTGTAGTCTTAGATAGATATACACACGCACGTTTTTGGGAGAGGTAGAATTAGGATGACCTTCATTCTAATTACTCTGGCCAGAAACTCTTTATCAATTCGTAGAGAGGTGCAGCTATTTTAGACAAAACCACATATGATCTGAATGTCTGAACTGAAAGATGATACTAGTAGAGGTAAGTATTATCTATTTGCTTGAAAGTAGAAGCTTGTAAAACTAATGTACTTACTGTTTTTTTCAGATGCAGAGGAAAAGTGGGTTTTGCCTTTACAGTCAAAAAGACAAATAATAGCTAGAGAAAACTTTAATAACAATTGATAGCAAATCATTTCGAGCATCTGAGATTCCATAAAAATAGTTAATGGACTTGAAACATGCAAGTTTAATGATAAGGTTCTAGAAGTCAAGGCTTGCTCCCACATTTAGGTCCACATAGCACATGGATATTAAACTCCTCTCAAATGGAAATAACTATTAATCATCAATAACATCTTACAGAATGTATATTTTCTAGTCCAAAAGTAATAGTTCAGTGCCATGTAATTTAAGACAACACTGAATATCATAACATTCTACTGTATTTTCTGGTTTAGAACAGAATAGCCAGAGTAGAATAAAATAAAATAGTTCAGTAAGAAAGGCCCTACAACAGTCATCTAGTCCAACTGCCTGACCACTACAGGGCTGATCAAAAGTTAAAGTATATTAGGGGCATTGTCCAAATGCCTCTTAAACACCGACAGGCTTGGGGCATTGGCCGCCTCGCTAGGAAGTTAGTTGCAGGCTGCAATTATCTCCTCTGCAGTTGATAGTATTTCTTTAAGATATTAAAAATGGTAATAGCCTTCCCCATATAGAATCACATCCTTATGTACAATATGTTAGAATGTAATCATAGAATCACAGAATCCTCTGGTTGGAAGAGACCTTTAAGATCACTGAGTCCAACCGTTCACCCTGCACTGCCAGGGACCCTAAACCATGTCCCTCAGCACCAAATCAACATGTCTTTTAAACACTTCCAGGGATGGGGACTCCACCACCTCCCTGGGCAACCTTCCAATGCTTCACAACCCTCTCTGTGAAGAAGTTTTTACTGATATCTAACCTAGATCTCCCCTGGCACAACTTAAGGCTATTTCCTCTCATCCTGTCACTTGTCACATAGGCGAAGAGACCGATCCCCACCTCTCTACAACTTCCTTTCAGGTAGTTGTAGAGAGTAATAAGGTCTCTCCTCAACCTTTTCCTCTCCAGGCTAAAAACAATCCCAGGTCCCTCAGTTGCTCCTCATAAGACTTGCTCTCCAGACCTTTCACAAGCTTTGTCACCCTTCTGTGAACACGCTCAAGCACTTGAACATCCTTCTTGAAGTGCAGGGCCGAAAACAGAACATAGTACTCAAGATGTGGCCTCACCATGGCAGAGTACAGGAGAACAATTACTTTCCTACTCCTGTTGGCCACACTATTTCTGATAAATTCAATTCTTTCTTCAAGAGTTTGCAAAATAAAATTAAGTACATTTTCTCTGAATACATGGATCTGAATTTTATTTTAGTTTATATGCCTTTCATGAAAATGTGGATTATATGTATCATGAAGCTGTTTGTTTAGAAATAATGACGTAAAAAAAACCCATAATTTTTCAGTAACAGATGTCCTTCTAGTCATCTACTTCAAATATATAAGAATGTTTAAGCTATATTGTAGTGTTATGAAAGATAAATTTTTGAAGATGTTGAACATGTATGTCCATTATGGGTCATCCCTGTTCATTCACTCTGGTCATACTAGAGTGCATTTCAAACCTTTCTGTTCAAAGTGAGCACTTGGACTGTGAGAGAAAAAGAAAATGATGACACATCTAAACTATAATTTACTACTTATCTGTGATGTCATCTTGATGATTTTCCTGGGGAAAAAAAAAAGTGTGTTTTCAAAGTAAACAGGTTGGACTTCTTATTTTTCCATTTGATGAAATTTTTTTCTATGATTGCTTGGTTTCTTGAGGTCTGCTATGGAAGCTCCAGCCCATTAATTCTCATCAGCCAGAGCCAGATCTAAACACCAGGTCCTCAAATTATAATAATGAACCTACATCAGTGAATGTAAATCATTAATTTTGCGGTTTTTTCCCTAGCAAAACATCTCTGAACATGTTCTCCTAATTATTTCTCAAACCTTATCACACACATTTTCCCCTTAAGCTCTATTTACAGTTAGATACAACTATTGAAGATTCAGTCAGAACTAAAGTGTGTACAATAATGATTCACAGAACTAATTCTTTCAAGCAACTCAGAGGTGAAAATTATAGAAGTTTAGTCCTACTCCACCTCAGGCATTAATTGGCTTCATAACTTACTGAAGCTCTCTGGTTTAAAGTCAAGCTGCCACTGAAGCAATCTGTCATCACATAGAACTACATGAAGAAAGAGTGAAGAATACAGAAATTGCTGTATTATTAACATGTTAATCAATGTTTTAAGGGCTAAAATTAGTTTTAAAAGTTGAACTGTTGTTCTAAGACAAGAAAATGAAAATATCATATCTTTCTATACATTTCTAATATACAGATATATGTTTCCAAGGGAAGTAAGGAGGCTTCACTGACTCACTTGGGCTGAAAAATTTTCTGTGGATGATATATGGATTTCATGGAATGATATGTGTATAGACCTTTTAAAAATTAAGTTTCTGGAATGCAAAAGCAGATTGAATATTTTTTTGAATCAAAGTCTCAGTGTTTTGTTTATTTTTTTCCCCAAGCATTTTTTAAATAAGCAATATGCTTTGATAAAGAAAGCAGATACAAAAGTAAAAATTGTCATTAGATATTAACTCAGTACTGAGGAATTTGCCCTGAATTATTTGTCTGAATGATCGCTGCAACTAAAGAACTGCCTTCAGCACACATTGCAAAACGTTTCTTTATGAATTCAGTGTGAACATCCTGCAGACCTAGTGTAAGGGACACAGTGCAACAATTCTGAATGCATCAGAAAGGTGCCTGGGTTGTTCACTGAAATTTACAGAGAAGAGTAAGAAACTACAGGGAGGTGGTGGGGATGGTGGAGGTAAGCCAAAAAATGAGAGAATGCAACTAACAGTTTGAATTGAGGGAACATTCCTTTTCCACAGTCTGCCTAGTGATCTTTATATGCCCCGTGAGAACTACCAGGTTCTCACCAGCTGAGCACCAGGGGTAATAAAGTATGATGAAAACAATCATAACTAATAAACATAGATAGATAAGAGTTTTTCATTAATTTCAGGATTACAGTCAAACAAATCTCAATACAGGGAAATTCAGTCAATAACTTCTGTATTAAAATTATGCTCCTTTGCTGTGTTTATACTCAAATGTATTTTAATGATGTTGGAGAGAATCTAATTACTATGTGGAATGACATTCAGCTACAATATCTATAACCACAAAGAACAACTTAGTGCAATGACATTCTTTCTCTAAAAGACCATTAATTCAGAAAATCTTACTAATTTTTCATTCTTAGAAATAGTAATTCATGCAAAAAAAAAAAAACCCCAAGAGTTTAAGAAATTCTTGAAGGAATATACATTTTTGATCATATACATATTTTACAACACATATGCTTTGCAAAGTAAGAGTGCCTAGCAAATTATATACTCAGTAATAGCTGTCAAATGGCCCTAGTTCTTATTTTAAGATGAAGGGGCTATACTAATGTTAAATGGTTTTGGTTCTGAGCAAAGCATTCTTCTGACAGAGTAATACTATTGGAGTAATATGCCTCTAATGCCTAAGCTGCATCTAACTGAATACTGGTTATTACTGTCAAGCAAAGCGGAAGTCAAATACATATCATTTGTTTCAGTTCTGTCATCTAACACAGTATGGAATTCAAAGTTAGTGTCTAATGTGGAAAATGTAGATCAGACTATAAATAACTTTTAAAAAAGCAAGTATAAGAAAAATAATTTATGTATTGAACAAGCATGGAACTTGCATTAATATCACATTGCTCTTAAGCAAATAAAAGAGAATCTAATTACATGGAAATATGCTATTTGCAGATAACTGTCTTCAGTTTTTTTATGTGAAGTTTGTAAGGAGACATACAAAGCTGGCATAGCTACTTTATATGTCAAGACCTTGCCACAATCTGTTTGTATGTTGGTACAATGATCAAAGTCCTAGCATCAATAATATAGAAATCACAGTTCCACTGATTTTTTTTTTTGAGGTAAGATTTCACCTGTGAAAAATTCATTCTGTCTCAACACAGTTATATAAACTAAAGAGGAAACCTGGCTTACATAGTTACTGGTTTAACTCCTGCAGTTAAAGGTTTTATACAGAATCACAGAATTGGTGAGGTTGGAAGGGACCTCTGGAGGTCATCTGGTACAACGGAAAAAGGTACAGAGGAAGCAGGGCCTCCTACAGCCAGTTGCTGAGGACGTCGCTGAGAACGTTCATATGGCTGTTGAATATATTCAGGGATGGAAACACTGAAAACTCTCTGGGCAACTTGTGTCAGTGTTCAGTCACTCTCACAGGTAGAAGCTGTTTTCTGATGTTCATATGGAAACTCCCCTGCTTGTTTTGCCTCTTGTCACTGAGCACTACTGAAAAGAGCTTGGCTGAGTCCTCTTTGCACTGTCTCTTCAGGTGTTCTTATACTTTGATAAGATCCCCTCTGAGCCTTCTCTTCTCTAGGCTGAACAGTTTCAGCTCTGTCAGCCTTTCCTCACAAGTGAGATTCTCCAGTTACTTCATCATCTCAGTGGCCCTTGGTTGGACTGTGCCAGTATGTCCATGGTTCTCATGTACTGGGGAACACAGAACTGCAGATACCAGGTGTGGCGTCACCAGTACTGTGTAAAGGGGAAGGATCACCTCCTTCCACCTGCAGGCAAAACTTACCCTAATGCAGCACAGGATACCAGTAACCTTCTTTGCAGCAAGGGCACGTCGTTGGCTCGTGCTCAGCTTGGTGTCCACCAGGACACCCACGTCCTTTCTAGCTGCTTTCTAGCTGTGTGACCCCCAGTGCATGAACTTCTTCTGTTCTGGAAGTAAAAGCATTAGCTAACATGGCCATAGTTTTCAGATCTGAAACTACCAGGATCAAAAAAAGACAGAAGTGCAGTGACAGGGAAATGTATTCTGCCTTCCAGCTCCTGAGGACTGAAGAATGAGATTGGGAATCCCCTGGGGGAAGAGAAGCCCTATTTGCAGCTGTGGCGAGAATGCACTTAAGACACAAAGCGACTGTAATCAGGAATGCAAATTTATTACAAATCAATCTGCTTAGCGCTCCCCCACGCAGAAATTGGAATGTCAGTGGAAGAAATTTTACTACATGGCCGATTACATAAAACCATGAAATCTACCCCAAGGGAAGATTATCCAAAAGACACACCAGCCAGTGAAAGTGGAGAAATCTCCCACTTAGCAATATCAAGAAAACAGCTTACCAGTTCTGAGGTAAAGTGTCACTCAATTCCAAGGAATACATCCAAAAAGGCGTCCCAAATTGGAGAGAAATCCTAGGAAAGTAACTGGGGATGGCGTCCCCCGTCCTGGGGAGAGATTTCTCTAGCTGCGTGCGCGCTGGCTTGCAGAGAAAAAACCAGCTCCAAATGGCTCTGCGCGCATGCCCCGTTTATATAACCTTGTACCTGGGACGAGACACGTGGGCAGTATCTCTGGTGCAAGCCAGAGATAAATGCTGGATTCTGCACCTAGGATGGAGTAATGACAGAGGCAAGTATAAATTAGGAGAGGAGTGGCTGGAGAGGAGCCCTGCAGAAGGAATCTGGAGGCAGTGTGCTGGTCATCAGCAGGCTCAATAGGAATCATTTGTGTGCCCTGGCATCCGCAAGGGCAAACTGAATCCTGGGGTGCATCAAACACAGCTGGTCAAAAGAGGTGATTCTCTCTCTGCATTCAGCACTGGGGCAGCCTCACCTTGAATACTGTGTGCAGTTCTGGGCCTCACAGTTCAAGAAGGATGTGAAAGTGCTCGAATGAGTCCAGAGGAGGGCAAAAGAAATAGTGAAATGGCTAGGAGAATGTCCCAAGAGGAGCAGCGGAGGACTTTGGGCTTGTCTAGTTTGGAGAAAAGGAGCCTGAGGGGCAACGTCATTGTTCTCCACATCTGGGCCCCACAATTTAAGAAGGATGTGAAGGTCTTTGAATGCATCAGGAAGAGAGCAACAAGGCTGGTGAAAGAGCTGAAAGGAATGTCCTGTGAGGAGAAGCTAAGGCCTTTGGGCTTGCCTACTTTGGAGGAAAGGAGGCTGAGGGACCTCTTTGCTGTCTACGGCTTCCTGAGGAGGGGAAGTGGAGAGAGATGTGCTGATCTCTTCTCCCTGGTATCCAGTGACAGGACACATGGAAATGGCTCAAAGCTGCACCAGAAAAGGTTTAAACTGGGCGTTAGGAAGAATTTCTTTACAGAGAGGGTAGTCAAACACTGCAATAAGCTTCCTAGACAGGTGGCCAATTCATCAAGTCTATCAGTATTTAAAAGAAAGTGATTGTCCCCTTGTACTTGGTACTGGTGGGGCCACATCTCAAATACTGGGTTCAGTTTTAGGCCCCTCGCTGCAAAAAAGACATCGAGATGCTTGAGCATGTCCAGAGAAGGACAAAGAAGCTGGTAAGGGCTCTAGAGCAGAAGTCCTGTGAGGAGCAGCTGAGGGAACTGCATTGTTTAGTCTGTAGAAAAGGAGGCTGAGGGGAGACCTTATTGCTCTCTACAGCTACCTGAAAAAAGGCTGTAGGGAAGGAGCATTTGGTCTCTTCTCCCGAGTAACAAGTGATAGGAAGAGAGGAAGTGGCCTTAAATTGCACCAGGGGAGGTTTAGGTTGGATATTAGGAAAAATGTCTTCACCGAAAAGGTTGTTGGAACAGACTGCTCAGGGAAGTTGTGGAGTCATCATCCCTGGAGGTATTTAAAAGATGAGTAGATGCAGTGCTTAGTGACATGGCTTGATGGTGGTATTTGCAGTGTTACGTTAACAGCAGGACTTGAGCTTAAAGGTCTTTTCCAACCTAAACAATTCTATGATTCTATGAATAAGAAATTGAATGAAAGTTCACATATAAAATTTTAATCACGAAGGAGATTAGCAATAAACAGCTATTTCTCCCATTTAATTAAAAGTATTATTTCTCAGTGGTTTTATTCCAGCTGAATGAGACTGGTAATTCTGAAAATACTCTGACTATATTTTTAATTCTTTCTAGTGCTAAAAGAATGAAAGATTAACGACCTGATTACTCTTTAATCCCCAGTGTCTCTGTCAAGAAAGTTATTTTATGCTGCTAAATGTAACACGTATACACTAACATACCAAGGATTTTGCATAAGAATTAAAAGCATAAAATGAGTGTTTCTTAATAATATTCTATTTTCAGAGGACCAGCTGTTGAATTCTGGAACAGGTTGGTATCGTACAGTGCCCATTACAGAATTTTAACAGAAAAGTCACAAGTCAGGGACAAAATGTGGCTAAACCATAGATGTGAGATCACTGGCAGCCAATGGAAAGTCAGTCCTTTATCCTATTACCACAAAGACAACACTATATAAAATGAAAATGAATACAACCAAAGCAGTACATCCTAAATATAAGAAGCAGTTCACAGCACAGAACAGATAATTGAAAATACTATCTTCACCGTCTTAACGTTTTCCCACTGAACAAAACACCACTCAGCTGTGAAGTATGTTTTGTAGCAAACACGAAAAGAAGTGAAAAAAAAGATATGTGAAAGGCTTGGCTGCAGATATTAGCAGTGTTACGGATTATGTTGCAATAAACTAGGGTAGCATTGCTTTGGCCATGACAGTCTAGCACCACAGACAAGTCAAGGTTTATGGGGAGAGATAATAGCTTTTATTAGACCAGGTGGTATAGTTTAAAAAAGAAACAGACAGACCTGAGAACTTCTCTGCTGTTTCTGATCATACTACTTGGAGTCTGATGAAAGAACCTGTCCCTCTCTAGTCTTGTCTGGGGAAACTATTAGTCCACCACCTAAAGACCATCAAGAACTATCTCTGAAGCCAGTTTCCTCCCATATGATCTTAGATCTTGAGCTTATTTTAAAAATATTCCTGGTGATTATTGATATACCACGTCCCTGTGTAGATCTGAAACACGATAACTAGCTTTATAGAAATGGAATTCCAGTATCTTTTTGACACAGGTTCTGAAAGCACAAAGAAATGTATATAAACAGTGCTGAAGGGAACAGAAGGCTCAATATGCAGACCTGACCCACTTCACAGGGAAGTCTGTTGTCTGCCTGAGGTCTGAGTTAGAGATGTGGTGAGGAAGCTTCCCATTCTTGTATAACCTACAGATTATTACCCATTATTAACATTTCAGCTAGGCAGTGATGAAATTGTCCACGCAAGCCTGAGAACAATCAAAACAGATTTCAGGGCCCTCAGACAACTGGTGAAGGGTTCAGGAGCACAAGTAGTGTTCTCCTCAGTCCCCTTAATGGCAGGGAATGATCAGGGAAGAAACAGAAAGACCCACCAGGCCAATACCTGACTCCAAGCCTGGTGTCATCAGCAGGTCTTTGGGTTCTTTGATCATGGGTTGATGAGTCTGATGAAAGAACCTGTCCCTCTCTAGTCTTGTCTGGGGAAACTATTAGTCCACCACCTAAAGACCATCAAGAACTATCTCTGAAGCCAGTTTCCTCCCATATGATCTTAGATCTTGAGCTTATTTTAAAAATATTCCTGGTGATTATTGATATACCACGTCCCTGTGTAGATCTGAAACACGATAACTAGCTTTATAGAAATGGAATTCCAGTATCTTTTTGACACAGGTTCTGAAAGCACAAAGAAATGTATATAAACAGTGCTGAAGGGAACAGAAGGCTCAATATGCAGACCTGACCCACTTCACAGGGAAGTCTGTTGTCTGCCTGAGGTCTGAGTTAGAGATGTGGTGAGGAAGCTTCCCATTCTTGTATAACCTACAGATTATTACCCATTATTAACATTTCAGCTAGGCAGTGATGAAATTGTCCACGCAAGCCTGAGAACAATCAAAACAGATTTCAGGGCCCTCAGACAACTGGTGAAGGGTTCAGGAGCACAAGTAGTGTTCTCCTCAGTCCCCTTAATGGCAGGGAATGATCAGGGAAGAAACAGAAAGACCCACCAGGCCAATACCTGACTCCAAGCCTGGTGTCATCAGCAGGTCTTTGGGTTCTTTGATCATGGGTTGATTTATACCACACCAGGTTTGCTGGCATCTGATGGGGTGCACCTGTCTCAAAAGCGGAGGAGGATCCTTGCACAGGAGTTGTCAAGGCTCATTGACAGGGCTTTAAACTAGATTTGAGGAGGAAAAGGGATAGAGTCTGTCTTGCTGGGACTAAGCCTAAGAGATGCACACCAGTGTTAACAGGGCAGTGTTCCAGTGAGCTACTTGGGTATGTTGTACCAGTGGAGACTGAAGGCAATGTGTTTGGTGATAAGACAGCCACAATGGTCACTGGTGTGCCAGGAGTCAAGGCAGTGCCAGGGAAATGTCACGTGGGAGTTAGGCCTTCTTCCGCCAAGGAAAAGGTGAAGGGATCCCTAGCCCAGTTGAAGTGCTTCTACACCAACGCACGCAGCATGGGCAGCAAAGAGGAAGAGCTGGAAGCCATTGTGCAAAAGGAAGACTATGATACAGTTGCCATCACGGAGACATGGTGGGATGATACACACAACTGGAGTGCTGTACAGTATAGCTACAAGCTCCTTAGGAGGGACAGGCCAGGCAGGAGAGGAGGGGGAGTGGCTTTGTATGTTAGGGAGGGTTTGATAATCTGGAGATCAACAATGGTGATGGAAGAGTAGAATACTTATGGATTAAAAACATGGGGAAGGCCAACAAGGCAGACATCACAGTGGGAGTCTGCTATAGACCACCCACCCAGGAAGAAGATGTAGATGAAATAATCTACAAACAACTGGGAGAAGTCTCACGATCACAGCCACTAGTTCTTGTGGGTGACTTCAATTTACCAGATGTCTGCTGGAAATTTGATACAGCAGTGAGGAAACAGTCCAGGAGATTCCTAGAGTGTGTTGAAGACTTGTGGATAATGTTAAGGTTGGAGGGTCTCTTGGACATAGTGATCATGAGATAATAGAATTTTCAGTTCTAGAAGCAGTAGGGAGGGGAGTCAGCATCAAGGTTCTATAATCCAAGAGGAAACGGTAAGTGAACTGCTTCACAGCTTAAATGTGCAGAAGTCTACGGGCCAGATAAGATCCACCCAAGAGTGCTGAGGTAGCTGGCAGAAGCGCTCGCCAAGCCACTCTCTATGATTTACCATCAATCCTGGCTAACAGGGGAGGTACCAGCTGACTGGAGTTTGGCAAACGTGACACCTATCTACAAGAAAGGCCAGAAGGAGGACCCAGGGAACTACAAGCCTGACAGTCTGAACTCAGTGCTGGGGAAACTCGTGGAGCAGATCATCCTGAGTGTCATCATGAGGCATGTACAGGACAGTCAGAGGACGAGGCCCAGTCAACATGCCTTTATGAAGGCCAGGTCCTGTTTGACCAACCAGATCTCAGATGACAAAATGACCCATTTAGTGGATGAGGGAGGGGCTGTAGGTGTGTTTTACCTAGACTTTAGTAAGGCCTTTGACACTGTTTCCCATAGCATTCTTCTGCAGAAACTGGCTGCCCATGGCCTGGATGGGTGTGTACACTTCACTGGATCAAAAACTGGCTGAAATGGAGAATAGATTTTTGCTGCTGATGTGCTTTAACTCTTTCATCACACTTATATTCAGAAGCAGGCATATTTAATAACAGAGGTATTTACTGCCTCAGAAGCATAAGAGGGTCTTGAAGCTGCTCTGAAGCAGACACTGTAGAAAATATTAGTAGATAAAGCAGATACATAAAGCCTCAAGAAAGAAACTCAAGTTATGCAAATCAGTAGTGAAAGTACTTTTTAAAACTAAATGCATGCTCTGGAATCATGCAAAAGTGATGATATACTATTTGGACTTGAAAAAATAAAACAAAATGCATATATAATCCTAATAGTCAACTATGGGACAAAAAGCGTATTTATGTAATATTAACTGAAGGAGAGCTAGGTCACTAAAAATTCTCAAGTAAGCACAGAAAATGGTTGCCTTGAAACAGACATCACGTAAAATAGCAGGCTCTCAGGAGAAAAATCTATGATAGCATTTAGGGACATGGCAATAAAATTATAGCATAGCCAAAACTCACTTACAATTGCCAAATTGAGTTATTCAATTATTGATGCAATGATGGTCGCTATCAGTTTATTTTTCCCTCAGCTGTCACTCTCTTAATAGAAGTTAAGGATGAGGGAAACTGACCTCTGTCATTTGTTTGACTCTTCATGTCATAGGAAGACGCTAACAAAGAATAATTACAATATTTTGCACAAATCATTTAATTAAGAAATCAAATATTTCTGTTTGTTCTCCATAGAAATATATATATATATATACAGGAGAAAATAATTGATGAGTATTACTTACAGCACCTTTCCTTACTGTGACAGAAAATAATGTAATAATTAAATAATAATGCAAACTTTTTACTATATTTGTCTGTTTTCTGAGATCAAATCATTGGTTAAGTATTTCCAGTTTATATATATTTTTATGGTATCAGTGCCATAAAATATGTGTTTAACATCAGTTGCATATACACTTCTGTGTACTTCAATGTAGACTTCATGTTAAGCATGCATAAAAAAAGTTACTTGATAAGAAACTCGTGCTTACTGCTTGCCTCGTTTTTAGCACTGTGGTGTCTCTGTTTCAGATATTCAATGAAATTAAGGGTGGGGGGGATGTTCCCATTTATTTAGAACAGGTATTTACTTCATTCTCTGTAACTTCTCATTTTAATCAATATTTAAAGCTTATACTCTTCACACCTTTTTCAAATAAAGTTATTTATCTAATTCTTTCCTATTCATACAAACTTTTCTTCGCATGTTGGGCCTGATAATTCAGGCCCAATACGCCCAAAGACTGCATACACTCATGACTTAGACATTGTCTCATAAAACTTCTTAAATTAATTGAGGATTTAAAAAATGAAACACTTTGCAATGACTTATGTTCAGAATAGTATTGATCAATGATTCAATCAGAGTAGAAGGGATTCAGCAGAAAAGACCCAGTGCCTGTGATATTCATTGCCTTTCTGGACTAATATCTGAACCATCTGTTAAAGTCCAGTACTGGTAGGTAGAAACTGCAAGTTATTATAATCTGAAGGCTATTGATGAATGATATGGAGCTGATAGAAAATATCAGTGCCAGTAGCTGTGTTATAAGTATCTATATAAAAAAAGTCATCATCACAATTGGCTTTTCTTCTGCTATTCCAAGACAGAAATTAGCTAATAAGGAAATATACCGATGCTGGAGGCTTTTAGCTGCAGCAGATAGTTTTTACCTTAAAATTCTTATGTCACTCTGATTAACATGGCTTCACTCCTGATCAATCTAGTGTAAAATGATTGATGCTGCATTAGCTACTGAAATGTCTAAATCTACTTGTTCGTAGTGCTTTACTCTTACAAAATTATCCTTATGTGAACAAAAAAGAAAAATCAATCAGATAGCATGGAAAATCACTAGTCATTTCTATCCATGATGTAACTTCCTAGGGAGACACAAAAATGATAATTCTCAGAGTAATTTCTGAACATGTCATTCAGTCGCACAAGCTATATCCCTCCTCATGAAGGAGCATAGAATAGAATCACAGAATGCTCTGAGTTGGAAGGTACCTTCAAAGGTCACCTAGTCCAATCCTGTCTCTACAGTGAGCAGGGACATCTTCAACTAGATCAAGTTGCTCAGAACGCCAACCAACTTGACCTTGAATGTTTCCAGGGATGGGGCATCTATCACCTCTCTGGGCACAGGACTGTGAGTTACAGAGGGAAATCATGGTTAAACTGGAAGTTGTGCAGAGAAGCTCAAGCTAAATTTTCTCCAGTTCTCCTACAGCAAAAGGTGTAGATTTTTCAAGGCAACATTTCCTGGTGCATAATGTATCTTGAAATGCAAAACCACACAAGCAATTTATTTTACTTTTCAGCAGAAGCCCACTGAGTCTAAGAACGAACAAATTACTTCGGCAACTTCAGTGTCTTTTTCCCTGGAGAGAAAGAAGAGAGCATTTTTGAATGCACTGAACACAGGTTAGCTGATTTTTAATTTAATGGAATACAGAAAAAGTAATTTTATGTCAGAGATGTGCTTCTGTAAAATACCAGACACTACTACAAACAAGGAGATAATATTCTTTAAGAATATTCCAATAATTCTAAATAAGATGAAGTTGTACTAAAGGTACATATCACAGGTAAATACTAGTTCTTTCTACATTATTTTGCCACCAAGATTGATTAAGCATAGAATTATTTTAAAGAGATGAAATACTAATTTGTATTAATAAGTCAGGCAAACTTACATTATACTGGTTTAAAATTTCTTTGCAAATTATTTACAAATGTCTAACAACCAGAGGTTGATGTTACGCTAATATAATAATTTGCTATCTTATTCACGCAGAAGACAATTATTAATGACTTCCATTACTGCAGTTAAAATGCATGAAGTCAATCTTATTTATGAATTTGAATGTATTCATTTTCCAAGTTTAAGTTTTCACATATAAAATTGAGGGACGATTTAAAATTTGCTAAGAGAAATATGCTTTAGAGTATTAATATTTAATATTCCAAGGGGATTATAATATTGCAGAAACAGTAGATGCTTTCTGCTGATTATATTTTTATTGCTGTCTTATTAATCTAAATGTCGGAGCAGTGTTTTGGTTTGGGGGTTTTTTAACATAAATGTTTGGTTACTGTATGAGATCTTTCCTAGTTCTTAATCTCGAACATCATGTCTATCACTGGAAGCACATGTTTCTTTACTTCATCAGAAACCTCAATATTACATATTCAACTGCCACTAACAGCATCCAAACAAAACATTTTTTTCCAAAATAGGTGAAAACTGTGTTTAGCATTCTCAATTTAACTCCACCCAGTTTAAGTGAAGCTGTCCTTTATCAAATCTGAAAGAAGATAACCTTGCTGACAGAGTTTCTGAAGTCAAGCAGCCTTATTTTTTCTCAGTGTGTCACAAAGAGAACAGATTTTGCTCCGTATTTGTCTGTAACTTATTTTAACAATTATTTTAATGGGTCAATACTTTCTCTGAGCAACTTTCAGATTCTTGGATCATTGAACTTTGAGTCATTAAACTTTGGGCCCCCGTGTCTAGGTCATGCTAGATTACATATTTCTAAGAATGGTGCAAAACGAGCACAAATAATCTGGGGTGTTTAACAGCAGTATAATTTAAATATTTCAATAAATTTTGCAGGAAGAAGAATTGACACGTTTCTACACAACTGCAAATACTGAAATCAAAATGTACACTGAGGAAGACCTTTTTCTTAGTTAAAAGATTGATTTTTAAGAAAACATGAATGCAAATATGGATTTTTCTAAGTTTGATTTGATGACTATTGTTTTGTGTGGTAAATTAAAACTCTAATTAATTCATATTCATGGCTAAGAAAACTGATGAAAAATAAAAGGAAGATTTTTTAACTGAATCTACATTCAGAAAGAAATATAATATTGATAAGCTTAGTTTTGATTGTCCCAGGGTGAGTAAGAATTCATTAGAATCAAATGGATAACCTTTAATTAGTCATTAAAGTAAATCCAATCCTCTGTGTGGCACATGCCAAATACATAACAGGTTTTTATACAAAACTTCTCTTCCTTCTCAGTATGACCTTTCAGTAGCAAGCATGTATGCCTTATTTTTAAGTTTACTTTCAGAAAGTATTTTCACAAATGATCTATGTGAACGTTATTCATACACTTAGAGCTGGCACTTAGCCCTGTTTAGTGTTGAACACTAAATAGTCTCAAACATGAGTCACTTTGGAGCTCAATTCTCCATTTATTCCCCATTGTAAATTGTTTTCCTTATGCTGTCAAAAATCAGAACATCCATAATGGCAAATGTTGCACATAACATTTGTCTTTCTACATTGTTATTTAACAGCCTGCCATGTTTTGAATATTGAAAGAACTGCTCTTACAGAGGAGATCCTGGAGTAAAGGTTTGGATCTTGCAAGTTTCTTTGTCTGACTCCTTTAACATCTTTGCCTGTCATTATCAAATAATCATGTTTGGTTTCATGCTTAAGGGGAAAAATAAAAATTAAGTCAGTGACTTAGAAGACAACCTTAAATATTATATAGCTATTTACTAACAAGAAAATAAAGGAGTCGTGGAGTCAAATATGAGGCATAATTTATGATTTCAAGGGATATTTTTAATTAAGAACTACATCACAGGCATTTTACTGCTGTTGATGTTCTTCAAGGTTATTTGAAAATTACTGGTTGTCATAGCAACTCAACTTTCACAAACTCTGGCCTAATTTTCCATCAGGAATATTGGTAGTCTAGTATAGAGTCCGTGTAAACAGTGAGCAGCAGCAGGGAATGACTCAAGTTCAAGATTTCCAGACACAAAGATTTGAATTCTCAGGAAACCTTTAGCTTTTACAAAATTCAAAATGCAAGGCAAAGACACCACTGCATTGCTTTGAAATTTGATTTTGGTATTATCACAGGCTGTTCTGAGTCTTATTTCAGAAAGACTTATTGTCTTGTCTTATTTCAAGAAGCTCTGCGACTAAAAGCACTTAGTCATGTACCTAAACCTTGAAATGAAAGAAAGATCACTCACAAATTGAAGAAGGCCCTATCCAAGCAAAACATGCATGTGTTTAACAAGTAAGGGGACTAAAACAAACACCACGGCATTTAAAACTTACAGAGGAAGGCAAAGCTGGTTATTATATGTATTGAGATAACCCTGAGTATATACCAGTACCTCTCTTTAGAGTAAATAAAAATTTAAAAATCTTAGAAAATGTCTCTTCTACTGCCCACACCTTCTCCCTCTGTTTTTAGTGTTAGAAAGCCACTTTCTAAGGAAATTTTGTTATGTAGTTGTTCCATCATCTGGACTTTATAAAGTGGCACCTTTTCAACATTGGAACAGACAGTTGCTTATGATGAATGATGAAATTTTGCTTTTCCATAATACAATTTTATTTCTCTGAAAATCTAACTTAGTCTCCATTTTCTTCATCTATATACTTTTAATCAACTCTTTACTTTTTTCATCTTTTACGTTGACTCCTTTCTGCTAGTCAGCAAGATTGTTGGGTGAATTCTTATTAAATGAGCAGTTGTTTGATTTTGCTTTTGACCATTTTGCAGCAATTTTCCTGTCCCAAAGAAGATTCTGACCACCTCGTAAGTTCAACTTGGAGAAACAGAGAAATAAATAAATTATATCCATATTGTAATAGGTGATATCATGCTGTGTTAAATGAAAAAAACCCTTAGAAGCAATTAATAAAAGCCACAACAAGTTTAAGTACACAAAGAATCGTAAACTTGTTTACATGTTGCCTATTTTATGAGAAGCACTAAATTAGTGGTTGCATCATACAGCTGATATCATAGCTGGAAAAAAAATACATGCTGAAGTTACTGATTGCTGAGTTAAAATATTAGTGATTAAATAAGTCATCCTCAGCTATACCCAGCTGAATTTTTGGGTATACTCAAGCTAGTTGTTTGGATAAACCCAGCTCCCTTAAAATGGACATTGCAGTAGTTAGGGATTTCTGCAAACAGCCAGGTAACTAAATGGAAGTCTAACCTCAATTTCTCAAAACATTTACCCAAGAGAATAGAATGCATCTTACCGGAAAATAAAGAAAGGTTTGTATTTTTCACAAGTGTTTATGTATTTTGTAAGAAAGAAACTCTTTACTGCTTAGTATTTCTACCCAAGATCTGAGCTGACAATTTAGGAGGTGTATAAATGTAAGAATTGTCAGTACATTCCGGTTGCCTCAAACCTGTATGAACAGAAGAATCACCACCATC
>NW_010420572.1:6462-7577 GCF_000710305.1 Buceros rhinoceros silvestris | reverse complement strand
CAGCAGGAAATAAAAGTTCACAAGTTCATTAAATGTCCTACTCAAAAGAGCAGTCTGGTCTTCTCTCATAACACTTAGAGCATTTCTGGTTTTATTTTCTTGTTTCTAGGGAAGCATGGAACTTAGGAAGGAGTGGTTGTCATTGTGCTCACCAGCCCTCCCATACAGACATCTCCTGTAAATGGACAGATGAGAGAGCCAAAGAGGGAAAGACTGAAGCTCAGGATCTATGTCAGGATGTGCTTCCACCACATTAACGTGAAATGCTGTGAGAGGGCTTTGAGAGGCTCCAAGGAGAAAGCTGACTCAAAACTAGTGAGAAGATCTTAAATTTCTCTTTATGGTTTAAAATGAAACATTGTCATCTTTCCTATCTGAACAAAAGCTCTGAATGCCGTTGTCGCAGTTTGAAACTAAAGGGGCTGTTTGCACCAAAAGGCTGTGACTGCCAGGGGACCGGCTGGAAAGCAAAACCCAGCAAATCCCACCGAAGGGAGCTCATCAGCTCATTAAGGCTTGAATACAGCCTTGAATATTTTGTTCAGGCAAAGGAAAAACAGACACAGGCTTAATGTAAAGAGGGGAAGAGCTTTACTAAAGAAGCCTGAAGGTAAAATCATTTCAAAAGTCAAGCAGGACTGGAAAGGAGAGGAATATAGAGGGAAAAATTGATAAAAAAATAAATAAGCCTATGCAAATACAATATAATTTCCCATTCAAAACCCACATCCCCGCTTACAAAAGACCGATTCACCATGTGGTTTGCCACGCCAGCTGGAGGGTGGGGGGAGGGTGCAGGGAATTGTCTGTGTCCTCACAAAAGTTTCAGTCCAGGAAAACTTTTCTCCTGAGCAAACCTTCCGTGAGATAGTCCTTCCTTTCGGGGGAAACCAGAAAAGGACTGGGTTACCAAGGGCAGCGCACCCCCAAATCCCCATCACGGGGTTGACCGGTTCTCCAGGGGAATGCTGGTGGTGTTCCCCACATTCTGCGGCTGGAAACCAATTTTGTATTCCCCTTCGCTCCTCGGTCTCTGTCCGCAATGATGCAAGGACGTGGGGCGTAGTGGTGAGATTAAGTCCAAGGTCCACCCACACCACTAAATTGGCAAAGCG
>NW_010420572.1:0-5762 GCF_000710305.1 Buceros rhinoceros silvestris | reverse complement strand
GTGAGTGTTTCAACACTCCCCTTTTTATGCACTCCTTCGCAGAGGCGTATCTCCCTTCCCCGGAAGTTCAGGAATTTCCCCACAGCTCGCTGGGAAAGAGAAGGGGAAGAACAAAAGGACCATGCGGTCCGACCATGCGGTCCGCATCGTGTTCAAACCGGGACAGCTGTATATACTTTTTAAATAAGCATTGATATAAGCCTTTACAAGGAAAAAATTGGCTTCAAATCACTGGAAGAATTGAAGGTACCACTTCAATAAACTTATTATGTCTACTGCTCCGTCAGTTCCCTTTTCTTTGGATCAGCCCAAGAAAACAGGGCTTCACAAGAACTGAACAAGTATTGCAATTAATTTCATATATTAAAACAAAACAAAACAAAACAAAGCCCCACTATTGCTGTATTTGAAGTGTCTGGTAAGTTACTAGAGACAAAAGAAAATCAAATCTAAGTGCCACATATGGTAGGATATATACACTGGTTTTGATGAACAACCGAATTTAGAAAACCATGCATTCTGGTACACAGAACTAACCTCCACCAGTTCTTAAATTTAACTCAAACACTTAAATAAACAATATATTGCATGTGATACAAAATCTATGGTAATATAATCTAGGTAGGACTCTTCTGCTAAGTATGAGCTCCTTTGCAACATTCCTGGAGTTGACAAATGAGTAGCACACATTCCCTGAGACTGTAATTTGTGTGTTTTTCCTTCTGAGTACAGGCCATCCATTATATGACAAGGCAACAATAAACACGGGAATAGCTAATGACCCTTAGAGAACTTTGAAACAAGGCACTCAGATAAGCATATACTTTATCCTTAACTAAATGTATTCCTGGAGTAGTACAGCTACATGGAAATATTACTTATAGCAAACAGTAAGTACAAGACAATAAGGTGTTATAGAGAAGCAGGAAAAGAGATAAAATTTTAAGGTAAGCTTAACAATATAAGGACAGCAAAAATTTATATTTCTGAACTTTTTTCTAGCGGGTTTCTGGCGGGACCTGTAGACAGGAGTCCGCACTGGAGCAGTTTGTTCCTGAAGGACTGAACACCATGGAAAGGACTTGCATTGGAGAAGTTTGTGAAGAACTGCAGCTCTTGGGAAAGACTTACATTGGAGAAGTTCACGAAGGGCTGTATTTCATGGAAGGGATCTCATCCTGGAGCAGGGGAAGACTGTGTGGAGTTCTCCCCCTGAGGAGAAGGTAGCAGCAGAGGTAACGTGATGAACTGACTGCAACCACCGTTCCTCATCCCCCTGGTACACCAAAGAGGAGGAGGTAGAGAAACTGAGAGTGAAGAAAGAAGGGAGGGGCGGAGGGAAGGTATTTTAAGATTTAGTTTTTATTTCTCATTATCCTACTCTGATTTGATTGGTAATAAATGAAGCTAAGTTCCCCAACTCAAGTCAGTTTTGCCCGTGCTGGTAATTGCTGAGTATTCTCCACGTCCTTATCTCAAAATAGGAGCCTTTTGCTATATTTTCTCTCTCCTGTTCAGCTGAGGGAAGTGATAGAGCAGCTTTGGTGGCACCTGGCATCCATCCAGGTCAACCCACCACAATATTTAATGAAGTAAACATAGTAATTATTCATAGAAAGAAAATCGAACAAAATTTTCCAGAACATATTAAAAAAATAAAAAATATCGCTTGACTATGTATTTGCTGGGAATATTTCACATGGATTTCCTTGAACTAACAAATTAATATTCTCCAACACTGCAGTTTAATTTCATTCTATTTAGACCAGATCATCTTTGGTAATGAAGAACTCAATGATCTTATTACATAATACATACGGTAAACATATATATTAATTTTCAAAACATTGGACTAATGTAAAACTAAGATTGGATTAATGTAAAATTTATGGTTTTCCCTCAGTTTTTTTCTTTTTGAGAAGTTGGATAGTTCAGATTGCTGTTGATCTGGACACTTATTTAGGTGTGCTTTCGTAACCGCTGATGACATATTTTGACTCAACTTTCTCCCAGTGACAACTGGATAAAAAAATGTTAGTGAGTAACTTCACTTTCAACCAACTAAGCATAAGGAGTGTCATCGTATTCCCAATAACTTCAGCGACTCCAGCTGTGACAATTCACAATGCAGCTATATATTCATGAATTCGGTATGCTCATGCATGTGTGTAACCGCTTAATCCTGAAGTTATTTAGGCAGAAGGTACTTGTGAAGCTTTGTATTCTTTTATGTTGTTACTAGGATAGCATTTATTTTCACTTTTCTCTGTTACCCTAACATTTTCTCATAATTTCTTAAAAAGGTTACCATGCCCCCCAATATTTGTTGGGTTTTTTTTTTAATAATGCATCAATGTACCCTACTGTATTTTCAGTTACTGGAATGGCTGTATGGAAACATCAGGAAGCAAAAAAGAAGGGTGTTAAATAGACACAAACAAAAGCAAAGAACAAGCCATTATATATTCTCTCATATTTATGGAAGTCTAATAAGTCCAGTCTAAATGTGTTAAGTCATTAAATCTCCAATGAGCAATTGTTATGGTAAAAACATTGAATCAGTGATTAAATTAATTTGTGATTTAAGAGAAAAAAAATCATCTGAATTTTGATATATTGTGTATATATTTAACAATGGCTAACAGAGAATGATGTTAGCAGATAACATAACAGATGCTAAATGATTCTCTTTTTTATAAGACATTTATAAAAGACAAACAAAATTAAATGTCAAAATGATAGAGCTACTCTCAGTCCAGAGACACAAACCTCCCTAAACTCATTGAACTGGAAACAACAGCCAAAACAGGTATTCATATAAGCGGGATAGTACTTCTTCACGTGCTCAGATGTTCCAACATGTCTGGTTTTGTCTTAAAACTTGAATGTGTATTATATGCTGTGGGCTATTTTATACCAATGATCTATATAGTAGTACTGTAATCCTGCAGATCGCACAGACTGAACACAAATTTATCTAGGGTAGACAAATTAGAAACTAAGTGATTCAAAAGGGGGGAAAAGGCCAAATAATTAATAGTAAGACTAACTTGTTTTACAGTGTTAATTTTTTTTTTCCCACTACAAGAGAGCTAAAAATATGGTCTCATCATAGACTCAAACAGGTCTTCAGTTTCTGCTCTGTTCCATAGATCTCATTCTGTAGTTTAGGCCCAAATATCTCATAAAATCAAAAAATTTTAGGTTAGGGAGTATATCAAGGGATAATCTGACCCTGCACTGAGCTACAGACATAATGTAACTTGGTAACTGATAAGGATCTGTTTATAGCAAAGGCCACTCTTCTTAACAGTATATGATACATATGTCAAGATATATATATTAGCTGGATCCAACACAGGAAGAATTATTTTTTATTAAATAAGCATTTTAATTTAAATTACTCATGACAGGTTAAGAGTAGAATACAGAATATGTTGTTAGTACATGAGAACTGAAGGAGAATGGTGCAATAAGCAGAAGATGAACTGAAAAAAACAATTACACAAAACAGTTTATATTTGCTCTAACTAATAAATCCATATTGACAATTCAGTTTTTAGTTGATTAAAAGTATGTGGTTTAAATTTGCTTTATGGTTTAAAAAGATTTGTTGTAGTTGAAAACAAAATAAGGAAAAAAACCCCATATTATCTGTTCCTCAGATCGGGCTGCTCTATCACACAGTGATTTAAAGTACCTCTGTAACAGAGGAAATGTGATCTCAAGATACGGTTTTGATGAGTCTCTCTCACATGTGCATACAGAGCTTATACTCACTCACTGAACAGTATTATAGCGTTCCTCGCACAAAACAGGATTTCTTCAGCCTACTACGCAGTTAAAAAAGCTTCTCTACAGCATATTTGCTACAAAGCTGAAGCATTCAATTTGAACAACAATGAATCCATTTAAAACACTCACCTCTCAGGTGAAGCTTGTAAGTTAAGAGTACAAAAATCTGTAAACCTGTTATTAATACTTGTACGGTATGTGGATAAAATGGAGGACCTTAAGTTCAAATTTTCAAAAGCTCTCAAAGCGCTTAGATGTCTGAGCCTCGTTTAAGGATCATGGGACTTGTAACTCCGGAAAATTGGAGAGCATTTATGTCTTTGAAAAATGTATGGTCCATAAAGAGAGATGTCATGTGAACACAGCCAAGGACGATAGATTTTCAGCAGTCCCTTTCCCACTCACAACGCATTGCTCACGCAGCATCTAGAAGAACATATCTCAGTTTTGAAGAGCAACTCAAGGCTTTCTAAACCATGTTGTAAGGATTTTGAGCAGAGCTACAGGGACTTTATGTGAATGATACAAGGTCAGACACAAAAGTCTATCGAACAATCAATAAACATTTACATATACATCATAAAGGCACCAACTATATAATATGGTAAAATAGAAAGCAATTAATATGAGCTAAAACAGATCTCCAAATATCAATTATGTATTTAAAAGCAGTTAAAGATCTATTGTAAAATGCATGTGTGATCAAGGTGATTGCCTGACCACTCAATTAAAAATCTCTAGAAATAAGGATGTGTGTCTGGAGAAACAGTGGTGAAACAGTGTTATCTTTAAAATTTTGCTTTTGCAGAGGACATGAATGTATTTCAATACCCTTTTTTTTATTCCTTCCATTTTCATTGTATTATTTTTAACGTTTAACACTTCAAAGCAATAAATATTATGTATTAGACCAAGAAGATTTGTAAATTTAAAAAATGATGTTTTCAGGTGTGCTGCTTTAAAATGATGCTTCTTGTGATTTTGAGGTGGTGGGTTTTGGTTTGGTTTTGTTTTTTGTTTTTTGTCATAGCTCTTTTTTTTTAAATCAAAAATTGTTAACAAAAAGTGAACAAGAAAGGTCAAACATTCAATACTTCATTTTTTTTTTACAGAAGGAAAATATCACAACCTTCTTTTAAAGGCTTGGCAGGAAGCCACAACACTCAGAAGTAGAGTGAACTATTTTAAGGCTTTTCAGTTAAACCTGCTCAAGTGAATTAAACCTTTCCCCTTCACACCTTTTTTCTTTTCCTTTGTGCATGTGTGTGAGTGTGTTGATAGAAGCCAAAATGTCATCTGTGGAGCTACGTATATTCCAAAACAAAGGATATGTCATTCGTCTCAAACATAAGACTGTGGCATTTGACTTTTCCCTGTTATCTTCCAAATAATACACTCTTCCTTTGATCTTTCCTTTTAATAACGAGCTCCTTCAGGAAAGGAAATGTGACTCCTGCCGAAGTTTGGACATGGATCCCAGCTCAGCAAGATCTGGCTAATAGTTAGGCATTTTATGATGATAAATTGCAATTCTAAAACTCTGTTATTCCAAAATACTTTTTGGTTTAATCAGTAATTGTAAATGACTTTTACTCAGGAGGCAGTAGTGTTCTTGTGTGAGTGCGAAGGATATACGTATCTCATTCCCATTGATCTTCAACGTGCAAGGAAGCCAGTGAAAAGAGGTCAAAATAGTAGCCAGCTGGGCAGGTGGATCATTTAGTCTATGAGTCTTTTGAGAAAGCAGTAATTTGCGGTGCAGTTTTATTTTTCATTCTTCTAGTAATGAAATACGGGGCCACAGCCTTGCCCTCCCACCAGTCTTTACCGGTATTCATAACACAGCTGAAGCATGGGAAAAAGAGTAGTGAACTAATCTAACCTAAAAGACACCTACTATACCGCAGGGCAAGGCAGGACTCTCCTCGGAAGGGAAGAAGGGAAGGCATTGGGGCAGGAAGGGTGTC
>NW_010420571.1:5708-15840 GCF_000710305.1 Buceros rhinoceros silvestris | reverse complement strand
AAGAACCCGTGGTATTGTACAGGGGCAAGAAAGTAAAAAAAAAAAAAAAAAAGAGTACAGTATACATCTCATGTTTTTCTTAGATTCTTAAAGGTTGAAATAAAAAAGAACCCTAAAATTCATTTGTATTGGTAGTTTCCATCATTTATTAGTTAATGGTTAATGTAAGAGCTCCATACCTGTTTCAAAACTTCTATTAATACTAAAGAAAAAATAAAATCAATAGCCAGATCTCTTCTTTCCATTAAATAGTCCCTCTGCTGTTCATCACTGCAAAATCAAACCAGGAAACACAATATTTAGGAGATGTGTCATAATTCATATTATATGCCTTCTTCAGTTACACAAATAAAGATAACAGGCAATTGTGTCCTACTTTTTAAACTGCTGTCCAGCATTTCAGAAAGTAAAGCACTGATACACTTTAAAAATCTGAGATAAATAGTCCAAATCTAACTCGTTACTTTCACCTTCTTTCAAATGTTTAAACGTCACTCTCCATTTCCTCCTTCTTTTTTCCAGATCAGCAAAAAACTTTTTCAGGAAATAAAAAACCACAAAAACCCAAATCCAAGGAAACTTTTGGATTCTGTAATTCTAACAAATGGATTTAATTTCAGCCTCCTTTCTGGTAACACGGTTTAGACAGTTCTCAACTACATTTGGAGGCAAATGTAATAAATTATTTTGTATTATCAAATTCATATTTAGACTCATTACTGATTTTGAAAAATGCCTTAAAAGTACCAATGGGTAACTTGCAATATAAATAAAAAAATACCCATTTAGATCACAGTTTCAAAGTGTACTGAAAAGATAACATGAAATATACAATAATTTATGTAAAATTAAACATTAAAAGGATGGTTCTGCAGTCCATTTGAAGCAGATACTACTGATTTCAGTGAGATTTTTGTTTGCATAAATTCAGCAAAATTCTTATGAACACTAAGAGATTTAATGATTTCAATTGTACTTATGTGCTTATAATAAAATATGCATTTAAATGTTCTATTTCATCAGTGATGAAGTAAATTACTTGTGTTTCGGTATTCTTGGTCTCACATCAACTGGAAAAAAATTGGGTATAGGTTCTTTCTGTAACACTATCAATCAATGGACTGAGTGGCATTGGTTCACTGCTAAGCTGACTTTCAAACAAGATTATGGGTGGAGTTCCTGAAGACATCTATTTACGAGCTGGTGGTCCTGTAACAAGCGAAGAGGAAAAGGCACTTGAAGGCAAGGATTCATCTCATCCAAAAGCAGACACCTAATTGATGAGTCTTCATATTGCCTACTTCCACTGACATAAGAGTCTGGAACATTTTGACTCAGGTTCATGTCTACCTTGATACCTAAACCAAGCTCCTACCCCTTTATTCCAGCAACTATTGCCTTCAGTAGTTACTGGATTATAATGTAAGTCTAACGTGAAGAATTGCCTATGTATTTCTGTGCTGGGTTTGTGTCTGCTGGCGTTTCAGTAGCAGGGCAGGGGCTGCTGGTGTGGCCCCTGTAAGAAGCTTTGCAAAGACCTGGCTCCAAGTCTGGCCAAGCCCAAGCCAATCAGTGCCTCTGTGAATAAACATATTTAAAAGAGGAAATCTGTTTAGCAAGGGGTCTTGTTTTGGGAGCTCTCTTTTGTTTTAGAGGGCGGGTAGGACAGAGGGAGAGACAAGCATGTAACCATTCCTGGGGTAGTGAGGGAGGGGTCAGGGAAAACTCTGGAGCAGCCATCTCCCTTCAGCTGGTGGGAGATGGCAGGCTGAGCCCTTGTAGTCCTCAGAGATCACCAGTGGAGAGAAGGTCTGTTTACAGCCTGTGGAGAAGCCCACAGGGGAGCAGGAGATCAAGTCCAAAGAAGGCCATGACTCTGAGGGAGACCCATGTTGGGGCAGTTCATTGCTGGGAGAACAACAGCCCACAGAAGACCCCCACGCTAGCTGGAGGAGTTCACGGAGGACTCACTCCCATGGAAGGGACATCACCTTGCCACAGGAGAGGACGGTGAGAAGTGTTTACCTTTGAAGAGGAAAGAGCGGCAGAAGCAACATGGAGCAGACTGGGACTGACCATGACCCCATCCTCTGCTCCCCTGTGCCTTGTGAGGGGGAAGCAGGTAGCAAAGCTGGGCCCGAGAAAGAAGTGAGGGGTAGGGGGGAAGATATATTTAAGATCCTGTTTGTTTTTTTCTCACTGTCCTATTCTGATTGGATTGGTGATTTAGTAGTGATTTTGTTATTTAAATTAAACTGATTTTGTTTCCCCAAGTTGAATCTGTCTTTTGCCCATGACCGTAATCGATGAGAGTGCCCTCCTTGTCCTTTGTCTCGACACTTAAGCTGTTTGTTGTATTTTCTCCTGCTGGAGAGAGAGAGAGATGGCTGAGTGGTGCTTGGTTGCCAGCTGGGTCTAAACCATGAGAATTTCAAAGGAACCAGGTCTGCCAGTGTTCATTCTCCCGCTGCTTCATTAAAGTGTGTAAATGTAGTACCAACCTATTCAGACAAACTGTAATTTTGAAGAATATACCTGTACCAAACCGTCAGACCTCAATATAAACCAAGACCAATCTGTTGCGTTATTAGTGAGGAACTACAGATAACGTTAAGAGATCAATACATTTGTTTGGGGGTCTTTATTTCTGTTTGCTTGTTTGTTTCAGGAGCTAAATCAATGTTGCTAAAGCTCTTTGACAGATTCACAATTTTCTGGATGGAGGATAGGTGTGTGTGAAATTTCTATGATTAAGCAGAACACTGCTTAGCCATAAAAAAACCCCTTCCAAGTGCCACAGAATTATTGCCTGCTCGCATGAGTAAAGAAGGTAGACACAGTTTATACAAACCACTATTTAAATTACATTAGAGCATCCAAACCAGCAGTAAGAAACAGTGTTTGAACTGTCAGGAGCATAATTTTAAGGACACAATTACTCCATCTATTTAGAAGATGAGAGAAGAATTCCAGGAATAAGCAGAAAAAGATGACAATAATCTTAAGCAACTGTAACCTCATAAAAGCTGATGGGCAAAATGGAATACGTTTTACCTTAAAATCTGTCAATAATGTATGTATGCATATTCAAATTCATACCTCTTGGATTTAGTGCTTGTTCTTGGTCTGTACTCATGAGACTCATCTTCTATGCCATTTTGTCTTTTGTACCAGTCAAACAAAGTGCGCAGAATAGAGGGTAGACAATATTCTGAAAGTGAGCTCATTGAGCTTATTACCTATGGGGAAAATACAACAAATAAATGTATCAACCAGTGTCAAGTTTCTCCTTCTTTAAAAAAAAGTATTAATTCAATGGTGAGACGTTCTTTCTTGTTTTCATCTCATTTTTGAGATCCATGGTACAAACGGTGACTTAATATTCTGCATTTCCTGTTGAAACATAAGCTGAAATACAGTCACGGGCTGTATGTCGATAGTGTCTTTCCACTGATGATACTAAAATGCATTAAAATTGTGTATTACATCTTACAACACAGCAGAAAACAATCTAACTGTTCAATGGGTTTATTTTTATTTGTTATGCAATGTTGATTTGAGTTTGAGCATATTATAAGGAAAGAAAACGTGATGAATCAGAGGTGCTGTTTTCATGGATTGTATCTGACTGCTGGATGCCTCTTCTGAAACTCAGAATATATTGAGAACTCCAGAAGCTCTGCAATAACCCACTGAAAATGAAAATGCATCCATTTTACTATTAGGCTCACACGTCTGGTAACAGACTTTTCTTTTATATATAGGAAATTATTTAGTTTCTTGGGCCTTTGTGTGCACAAACAAGTAAAACGTAGTTTAAAATAATTCCTTGAAAGTTTCTAATCAAACAGCTCTAGTGATATACTGGAAAAGGAGATTACTGCTCACTCAGTATAAACTGTCACCAATGACAGAAATGTTACTGAACATGTTACTATTCAACTATGACTTATTAAACTTCCTATTACAGGAAACCATAAAGCTGCAAAACATGGAAATATCAAAGCTACAGTGAAAATAAAACCCCATTGTTATACAAGAGGATTATATATGCATTGTAACTGAATGTTCACAGCTACAGCATTTGTGTTCATTCTCAGAAAATAGAAAACAACCATTTAAAATAGGAATAAATTACTGACCTGGAAATTTGTGACCCCCTCAAGATCATGCAGGGCTTGATCCCGTGAAGTGCTGAGTAACAGAAGTGAAGTGCTGAAGTATGTACTTCATATCAAATACACTGATTATGTAATTAACTCTGTCAGGTTTAACCATCTGCTTAAATCTAAACTCACATGTTTCAGTGCTTGTGGAACAACAGTAGAGTTTAATGCCTCATGTAAGACGAAACTTGTGTGAACTCTGTGACTAAGACAAAAGCAAAACTGAGAGATCTAGCACCTTACATATAATTTCCAAGCATTACTAAAGCCTTAAATGAGAACTTCTGTGGATGACAGTTAAATTAGATCAGTAACTTTGATCTCTTTTGCAGTTTTTAAGCATCAGAACTTAACTAATTCACAGTGATGTTGTGGCCTAAAGTTAATGAGGCACTTTGAGGATAAAGTATTATTGCTCAGGCATTATGGACTAAAACTAAACACGGAGCATTAAAAAGTTATAACAACTGCTCCTGTAAAAATGAAAGTATCTATGAAAGCACTATTTTAGCAAAGCTTTCAATCCAGTGTTTCCAATATATTTTACTAACCAAAATATGAAACAAGTTGCTGTGGAAGATGGCATGACAGCACTGCTTACAGCAGTGAGAGGAGGCCTCGCATGAAGAATTACTACAGTAGCCCAGGCTCTATTATACCAAAGCCTTCAGGTGTAAGACTTCAGATAAATATTTAGAAGACACGAACCACCAAGTGTTGGTGCAAAGTCAGGATGCTTAGACATTTCAATCACTTCTCTACTGTTTTCCAAAGTTTTTCTGGAGCTGGCATAACACCAGGTGTTAACTATGAGATGCAGTGAAAAGGGTTTGCTGGGGAAGACTAGCACAGAATTAGAATCACAGAATCACAGAATGCTTTGGGTTGGAAGGGACCTTCAAAGGTCATCTAGTCCAGTCCCCCTGCAATGACCATGGACACCTTCAACTAAATCAGGTTGCTCAGAGCCCCATGCAACCTGACCGGGGATAGGGCTTCTGCTTCTCTGGGCAACCTGTTCCAATGTTTCACCACCTTCACTGTAAAAAATGTCTTCCTTATCTAAATCCACCCTCTTTTAATCTAAAACCACTACCCCTTGTCCTATGGCAACAGGGCCTACAAGAAATCAGGTCTTCCTGCACATTCACTGACATATTTATCAATGCTGTTCTCTGAATCTCAGCAAGAAAATTTCACTCACCGCAAAAAGTCAAAGTGATTCCTGTTAAATCTCCTCAAGCCATACTTTCTCTGCTGAATATACAGTGTGTGTCTTTAGTAGGAATAAAAGGTCAATATAGCTTATTTTTTAGTCTTTCTGTCATTGCACTTTTAAGACAGGAAGGAAGGGTGGACTGGGCAAAGACCTGGCTCTCAGGGAACAGGAAGGGAGGGAAGTCTAGCCAGCGTGTTGGTTACTCAACCCTTTCATTTACTGGAAGTAAGTCCAGGAGTTAGATGAATTCTAGCTCTGTGCTGCTCCTGAAAGGGAGTGCACAGATGTACAAATATGTCCTTGTTGGACAAATGATCATGTTCTTCTATCATAAATGAAATACCTACTATATAGCTTACGGATAAAAAAGCTGCACAAGTCGAGAGCTGTTCAAAACCTGTGTTCACAGAGTATTAAATATACTTTATGTAAATGCTTAATATTTATTTTGGACTAATATCTAAGAGTAAATTTAATGAAATTCCACCCAGGTGGTTTGCTACAACTTATATACTTTCATAAAAGTGTTACTATATTGTCAAAATACAAATATAAGGAATGTTTCCACTACAGCAGACAGATGATTACTTTTTTATTTCACATATGAATTTCTATGTGCTTTAACAGCAAATATATTCAGAACTTCATTCAATTTCCAACAGTATCGTTAATTTCTTGAGTCTGCTTTTTTCTTTATATACCATATATGTCAGTAAGTATGTGCCTTTTATTGCCATTTTAATCATGTAGAATTGCAGTACTTCATTTTTGCACAGTGTTTGTTTATTGTTTGCAAATCTATTATTTGCACAGTGTCTGTATATTATTTCTTCAAAGTGTTGTTGTGTAGATTTCAAATAATGGACATTAGGAGTGAGATTTTACACTTTCAATCAATGCTACTGAAAGCAGAATTTGATAAGCATTGTCTTAGCTATATTTATGATACCCGTAGCCATGCAACAATGTCTTCCCTTCATTCAATGTTTTTTCATGCGTATCTGTAACAAAGCCCCATAACTACAAACAATACGGATTCAAGGAAGGTAACAGCTGCAGTGGAATCCTTGCTCCTTGAAATCAACAGCATGGACCACAGTAAGACTGGAATTTCATATTCAATATATGAAATTAAGGAGATAAAGTTAGAAGTTCCTATTCCAAATACATCAGGCTGGGTCAGGGGGAAGGTGGAGACGTGAGCTGCCCTAAGCTCTTGTCACAGAAGCTACATGCTGTAATTCTGTTGGACCTTTTGAGGTAAAACATTTTTTTTTCTGCTAATGACAGACTTCTAGACAAGTGAATTCTAACTGAAAAATATGTAAAATGAAACATGAGGAGCAAGTAGTGCAGCTGTGTTTGTGTAGACCTCTTTTCATTCACATCTTTGTTCTAAGCAATGTTTTGGACAGTGCTATGAAGTTAAATCTTCCTGGTTAAAACTGGTAACTATTAAGTCAGTCTCAGTATTTTTCATTTATGGCCTTGGTTTTGTGAGCAAAAAAAGCCAAGATTTTTTTTATACCATAATTTTGTAGATAGGTAATTTCACCTAGCTTGCTTATACATTAGCAATGCTTATAGCTATTTTACTGGCAGGGTAACATTTACATGAAAACCCATTCATTTCCTGTGTGCAGAAAGTTCAGTTCTGAATACGTTATCTTTAATTTTGCCTTCACTTTTACTTCTTTACACACTGCTTGAACCCAAGCGTCTGATAAGAAGCCAAGGGTTCTTCTATAACCTCATCACCACCATTTCTTATATTCTTGTATTATTTATTATATTCTTTCTTATATTATTTATTATATTCTCCTCTACCACATGCCCTTCTGCAGGTGAAGAAAGACAATGTGTAAAATGCAGAGAAAGGGAAAACACAAAAGGGGCCAACTGCAGTGCTACAGCAATCACGATGACAACATTATTCTCTTACTACATTTAACAAATATAATATTGTATGGGAATAATTATCAGCATTTCATTTATCACATTTAAGCTGTTATGAAAAAGGGACACTTAGTCATTAGCATGTCGCTTAGTGTTTGCTTTCTAATCTGTATTCTCCAACCTAGTGTACTTCTAAGAAGAGAGTACTATAATTAAAATGAGAGAAATTTTTGAGCATTTTATGCTGGAACTCCTACATCAGGCACCTCATATAGACAGTTACATATGAAATGTAAGCCTTGCTGTTACATTTTCACTTCCATGGCCAACACATTACATTAATTTTGTATTTTCATACAGAAAAATGTCTGCGGGTTGGTCCAAGATTGCACAGTGCCCTTTTTCTGCCTCCAGTGTTGTCAGTTCATGGAACATTTGTATACCGTGGTAAGAACAGAAGATACTTCAGTGGAGGCTGAGAAAAGACGAATAAAAATGTTTCCTTGGGTGAGGATAAGCTTCTTGGATAATTACGGTTTTTTTCACCCTAGCTTTTGATCTTTTCATGTTCTGCAACTTTATGGTTTCCTGTAATAGGAAGTTTAAGTCATAGTTCAGTAGTACTATGTTTAATAACATTTCTGTAATTTGGGAAGCAGAGCAGGCTAATGCTGGAGCGGTAATGCTCTTTGCCAACAGGCAACTAGAGCTGTCAAATCGACAACTTTTAAAACATGATTTTAAATACACTATAGAGACATTTAAAACCATAAGAAAAAGCTAGATGATTTCCTATATATATTTTCTCTATAGAGATGCACACCTAAAAAGGAAAATACAGTCAGTGTAAGGAATCCAGTTTCTTAGGCTAATGGTGAGACATTCTGCAAGCCAGGATAAGTAAGATTACTTCATACATTGCTCAAGATACTATTATGAGTTTGAGGAGGGTGGTGCAGTTGGCAGCCTGACAGAGCCCGCAGGACAATACTGTCTGCCTAACAGCAGGCACTGACACTACTTCCATACAGAGACAAAGAGCTCTGCCTGCGCACAGTCAGGTTCCCAGATGCTGGATCCATCATCACCACCACAACCAGCATTCCTAAAATGGTGTTTGAGAATGGGCAGGAAAAAATGATGGTTCTTGGAGAGCCAAGATAAAGCTGTTTAGGGAAAGTAAGCAATGCTCTCCTAACCGTTTTAAATGGTTCAGGGCTTTCGGTGTTCAACTTGATGCTGATTACTCTGGGTAGCTGAAGTTCCATTCTGCTCATTGTAAGTTACTGCAAGGGTTTTTGTTTTTTTTTTTCTGTTTTTTGCCACCTCTGAAGGTGACTTGCAAAAGGCAAATTTTAAATCATGTTATGCCTTACTTTTGGTGCTTTTAAATTTACAGTTAGAAGATGCAGACTAGATATTCTAAACTGACTAGTGATCTGGTCACTTCAGCATCACCCATCAATTTCATTCAAATTGAACAGAGATAATTTCAATAAAGTCAAAAAAAGAAAATCAGGTTTCTTTGATACTGTGTGACTATTGATGTTTTAAAGTTCAAAGCCAAAACTATTAGACACCTGACGAAAATGTTTGTTCATGGGGATTCTGCCTCTTTTCCTCCTTAATTTCTGTAGTAGAAACATCAGGAATGTCAAGTGTGGCTTTTCCTGGTTTTGGTAGATGACTTTACGTATTCCAGGAACAAACACCAAAGCTTTCCACATCTTGCTTAGAAGGGAGAAGCAAGGGATCACCAACCTGGTCTTCCTTCATACCACAGACTCTTTAAATATTTAACTTAAAAAATAAAACTTCAACTGTTTGACTTAAAAGCATATGCCCTCTTACTTGGATTTTAGTATCAAATGGAATCATGATCTTCAGTTTTCCAGGTTGACAGCATCTTCATTTTTATTATTAGCAAAAATATCCATACTTTCACAACAACTTTATGACACTGACATGCTATCATTTGCAAAATAGCTTTATAATGCTGAGATGTACTGACCTAATCTACTGAGTAAACACAAGTCAAGAAAGACATTTTGCTCTATCTTCCTGTCTCTACTCTGAGTTCTGTCAAATCTCTACTGAGTATTACAAATTTTTGAATGAAAATTTAACTACAATTTAGCCAAACTGAAATTATTCTGCTAAGTATGCTCCATGTTCTTGAAAACAGGCTTATCAGCTGGGTTCAGGTCCCATATTCCAATCATAGGAGAACATCAATCCCAGGAACACTACAACATCTCAAAATGATTGTGCTGTTCAAGCACAAAACAATGAGAAATCTGAAATGGGAAACATTCCCAAGAATTCAGGCTGAGGCAGACAGAGAGTCTGAAAATTTCAATCTGAATAATTTGGAAAATTTCAAGGAACTTAAACCAATGATTTCTTACAGGATGTCGAAGGCAATCTCAGCTCTATACTTTTCTATCAACTCTACACATAGGTAGGGCTCTATGTGTGCAGTTAGAAATATACACAAATGTTGCGTATAACAAAATAGGCCTTTGTTTTTTGTCTGCATCTGTTTTTTTCACCCAGCATTGAGTAAATTGCTACAGTAGGAAATACACAGTTGTTTCACTCTAAGAATCATTTGTTGCTCTCATTAATTGTTCTTAACTTATTTGTTCAATTTTCTGTCTACTTACCAATAACTAGGAGAAGCCTAAGTCTTCTAATTCTTCCTTGTAAAGGGTCAAAATTCACTTAACCATGAATATTTAACCAAATCATGGCCACCCATTTTGTGTTTGCTTAATACACCACAGGAACAGTATCACAGGGTTTGCATATGGATAGACTAATTTGTTTTTCTTTCTCATTTATGACTGAC
>NW_010420571.1:3419-5548 GCF_000710305.1 Buceros rhinoceros silvestris | reverse complement strand
CTTTCCAAAGGAAGGAAAAATAAATAAATAAAATTTAGGTCAGAATACCACCAAAAATTTCATTAAGCAACTAAGGAGTACTCACAAAGCAGCCTCCTTTAGCCTACAGTGGCTGGCTCCCCTGTAGGGTCTCTCTGTGGTCAGTGAGGCAGACAGGGAGCTCCCCAGTGCAAAGCAGTAGTCCGACCATTTGACTCCTGCTCTGAACAGCCCTCCAAGCAGGCTCTCCCCAAAAAGCAGCTACAGAACAACCTAGAGAGTGTCACTTTGTCAAGCTCAAATTATGAAGTGAGCCTTTGTGGACACTGGTGGAGTCTCACAAGGCATCTTTTTTTTGGTGCGATGTACCAGAAAACACAGTAGAAGTGTTAAATTCATCTGAAAGTCTTACGTCCTACTCATATCTACCCTCTCTCCTGAAGTTAAGTTAATCAATATGCTACCTGCATCTTCTGGCATTAACTAGAGTTGCTTTCAGAGTTGTTGCTATTGCTGCTGCTTTTGCTACTTCTTTCTGTCCTGTATTTCTGGCACTGCTGGCAGCACAGTGGTGGGGTTGTCAGCAATGGCAACAGCAATGGCAGCTCAGTCAGGAATGGCGGAGTTGCAAATAACTTTGCTGTTTATGACACACCTTGAATTTACCCGTCCTCTTTGCTGGGAGTGAGTTTTGGCATCCTTTATGCAACTTAAACTCTTTAGCACCTATCCTTCCTTATTTCGAAATAGGTTACTTACGTAAGAATTTTTTCTAGATGCTTTTTTTATTATGAAAGGCTGCTGACAAAAATTAATTCTCTTATACTATCATTAAAAAGTGAGTATATTGCCACTGGTTTTATCTTTATGCTTGTCCCATTTCCCTTACATAATAAATGTATTAATCTAATGACAGATACAAATTTCAATTATTAATTATAATTTTATTGTTTTGTTCTATTAAATATTATTAATAACACAAATTATGTTTTCATTTTTAATTACTCTTCCTTGCCAACCATTTTTCTCTACTTATTATTTACCTTGTCATATATAGCCATTTATCCTGACAACTGAATTTACACTTAGTTTTAAAGACAACAGGTTGGCTCAAGTCTATGTGAAATGCAGCATACATGTAACTCAGTCATGCTGCGTCACAGCTCTAGAGACAAACGAGACTAATGGCAATGACAGTGATTTTATACTAGCTGTAAGAGACACTCCATAAAAGAAAGAGTGGGGGCCATGCGTCTGTTTCAAAACCCAGATATTCTGAAAAGACACAAAGTTTGCTTTGAATCCTTCACTGGGAAAACAGACAGGAAATAATACATGTGCCTAATACACTGTAAAAAGCTAGAAGTTCTATGGCAAAAAATATTGAGCTTGAAAACAGTGGGAAAATCCTCATAATTTAAACCCAAGATTTGTTACACAAAAACACTCATAATTTTACTCCAGTACATTGAGAGATACTGCTTTTTCAATGTGCAATGATAGGAAAAGGACACTAGACTGCCTTCCAACTATTTGTCTTATACCCTGAGGAATGGAAATTGTATCATTTCAAGTGTCTTACTTGATCAAACTGGGGGTCTTCTCCTCGTTGCAGAGATTTGGTCAGTGGCTTCTCCTAAAAGAAAATAGATGAAACACATATTACTTAAGATCAATACCATGATATATTCTATCAGATCTACTACTGTTTTTCTGTAAGATTTTTTGACTCCCATAATTCGCCTCCTAATCAGTTTCATGCTGGAAATACTGTTTGTTCCATACAGAAAGGATATCTCTGCACACATATGACCTCATACTGACAGTGCCTTTAGTGTCTCAAGAAAGAAATGGACTAACCATTTGTTACAACTGAGTTACCTGGTGCTCACACTGACAAAAAAATCTTTCAAAATCCCAAAAAGCACCTGGCATTTCCTTTGATACATAAGCAAGAAGCTCTGTTTAGCTATATGATCTATCTTCTTGTTACACTACTACTAGGCAATACAAGTGTGTTCACAGATATAGTGCATCATGCAGCACGTACTGAAAGACAGGTGATTTTAGAAGAATCAAATATATAGAGTTTATTTTAAGGAAGAGAATTGTGGAAAAAAAGGCTATATTAGTCACCAAAAAAAAAAAAA
>NW_010420571.1:0-3327 GCF_000710305.1 Buceros rhinoceros silvestris | reverse complement strand
AAAAAAAAAAAACCAAAAAAACAGGGCAAGGAGAACTACCCAACTCAAAAAGAGTCCCCACATGTGAACATTTGTTCACCTTCATGGCTTTTTTGCCTATCAAGCTCAGTTACTGAGGCATGTAGAAGTACATAGTCCAATATTCTAGATACGTGCAACAGTATACAAAGCACAAATCTCCTAAACCACAATGAAAATAAACAATACACGAAGGCAAATGACAGTCTGAAAAAACACGTCATGGTCACCATCACAATTCTGCACTGAATCGTAGTACTGTTGCTGGTGTCTGAAATGTGCCAGTGCCTTATTCTTCTGTAATCATGCATCTTTCTTCTCCTACAGCTGCAAGATCGGGGGCTCTCCCACCCGCTCATCATGAGATTTTCTGTTCAGCTTTCAGCAATCTATTACACTCATCAGCATCTGTTAATGTATCAGGCAAAACACCATCACTGCCAGGGGATGTGAGATGCAACACAAAGAAATCCGTAAAGCTGCTGAGAAAATGGAATGGAGAGACTTGAGGAGGTCCAAAGATTTCTGTTATTTAATATTTCTCTCCAGAGAAAATGTTCCCCAGTACAATCTGCCAACTGATTTTGAAATTCATTAAGCTGATCCACTTGTAATGCCAGCTGGCAAGCAGGCTGGCAGCAGGGTGACCGCAGTATCCCCTGACTACCTACCAAATAGAAAAATAACAAAATGTTTTCTACTGAGTCACTGATTTATCTAGGACAGTCATCAATATTTTTCATTGTTATCTCTAATGTCTAAAGCGACTCCTCCAGGTTACAATAAGGGTATGGAAACTATTGGAATTTTATGACAGATTACTGATAATGAACACACAGAGTAAAATCCTGTAGCCCAGAAACAGACACCGGACACTACCTCACCGCAGTCCTCCTCAACTGGTAACTTGGTGCTACCCCTCCTAGTTGTGCCTCATGGGAGGACAATACTTTTGTCTGTTGCAGCACACTGCATAGGACAACAGACAATCTTTCAAAAGTAGTGTTTAACTTACTTAAAAGGAAAAAGATTCTCAAGTTTTCAAGGGTGCTGGACAAATCAATGTAAGCAGAATTAGTGCAGTTAAGAAAAAAAACCAGCACACGACTTTTTTTTTTTTTTTTTTAAATTAAATTTCTGATTCTGTTACAGAAGACTTGCGTTACCAACAGAGAAGTTTCTTAAGGTCTGTTTCAATAAAAAGGGCTTTGGCATGCAGAAGTTTTGTGTTCCCACGCCCGACGCTGCAATGCTTGGCTTTCAGAATAGTATCTAAAATGCTGCAGAAATGCATTCAGTGTTTCAGTAGAAATGAAGTATGGGACTCCTCGTCACATGTTCATCTGTAAGGCGGACATAATTAAACGAGATGAAGCACTTTCTGGAAACCCAGGTGCGGAAGTGCAATCCTGAAAATGCTCTAATCACCTGTTACCTGTCTCTGGAAGCACACACTCCTCTCAAATATTTCAGTTTCTGATTATGACACTCCCCAGGTGCTGCGCTTCTGAATTAGTGAAGATCGCTCCATTTTGACAGGGCAATACAACTCCTCTCTTTTCCTCTTACAGGTGACTAGACCAGGGCTTCCCAGGCAGAGCTACATTTGCCTAAAGAAACCGTTTACAGGCCATGCAACAGACCTGGCTGCAAGAGAAGGCAGCCCTGGGATGGAGACCAGCCAAGGACACCTACCAAAAGCCTGGAAGGGTTCTGCTGCTGTAACTTCTCAATGTCTCCAGTCTACAGCCTTAGCTGAGGCTCTTTTGTTCCCTTCATCCCATCCTGCACCTACTGCTGTTCCTTCTGCTTCCTCCCTCTTCGCACTCTTGCCAGGCAGCAGCTGCTGCTGCAGCTGTCTCTGACTCTCTTTCATTCCCCTGTTTGGATTGCTGCTGTTGCTGCTTTCTCCTACTCTTTCCAGGTACGGCGCTGCCACTGACTCTGCCTGCAGCAATGGCTCAGCCTGGCTGGTCCCAAGCGGACTCCGTGAAGCCAAACGTCTCTGCACATACCCCATCCCATTCTGGAAGCAGGGTTCCCACGTCAGAGGAACTCATCGAACCCCTGCAGGGAATGGCAATAACCACAGAAATAATAATTTGGGCTTGGAGATTTGAGAAAACTCAAAGTAGAAGTTATTACTATTTACTTTATTACTAATGATGGATACTGAATAGTTAATGAACTGAATAAAGACGAAGGCCCAGAGCCAAAGATGCTTTTTAGTGTCCAAGGGCTCCCAAAATACAAAAGGATGAATGCTTGCATGATGAATGTAGCAAGTGATCACATCAGGATGACCCTGCTGAGTAAATTCAAAGATAGCTCTCTGTCTGCAGGTATTTCACATGTCCTTTGAAAATAGAATTTTTTCTTTATGCAGTAGAGAATTTATTCTCATCTACTGTAAATAACTTGCCTATTCTATACCACTTAGTTCTAAAATCCTTACACATCTTACCATTTCATTTTACGCAGTATTTCCAACACCATTGCTATGGCAGCTACTATATAAAATATACTTATACTCACGGTAGACATTTTCATTATATACCAAAGGTTCAGGACTGGCAAAGGCAAGGTTAAAAAGTATAATAAAGTGAAATTGCCTCTGAGTATTAGAAATTCATGAATCTATTTACCTTGGAGATGTACTTATTTAAAAGTTTTTAAAAAAATCTTAAAAATATTTTCCAGCATCAAGGCAGCATTTTATTTTTATTTATTTTCTTGTCCACCCAATACAGAAATGCCAAAGAGGCTCTTTTACATTATGAGTTGACTCTGTAGCTATAATACATTCTACAGAAATGCCTTCCAAATTTTGGATGAATAGGTAGGCTGAATCTGGAGCCAAACCCTACAACCACAAAACATGAATAAAGAAAGTTCTGATTAATCTGAAAGAGCCCATAGCTTTCTGGGCTATAAAAAACATCAGAAAATGTCAGAAGAATGGACTCTCAATAAAAACATTTCCCTTTTTAATCACTAAGTTAAACATCCTTATTTCTTGTTTGAAGTGCTGCCTTCCATTGTACGCTCTGTATTTGTTAACACTGGAAACTCCCATGATATGAATACACGCTAGAGATAAGCAATACAGACCAGCAAAAACAATTTTGCATTTAATATCTGAAACTACCGTTTGTCAATAAAACTATCTAGACTTTTTGCATTGCCAATGCTTACAAAACAAAATGCTCACCTAAAAATTAATTTCCTTCCTGTCTCATTGCTGTTGTGAAAACATTAATATGATATGGTATGATATATGATACGAATATAATATAATATAATATAATA
>NW_010420570.1:11569-15902 GCF_000710305.1 Buceros rhinoceros silvestris | reverse complement strand
CTCACCCTGTTGTCCATCTCATATTATTGGCCTCATGCTCATATTATTGATCTCAGTCAAAATTAAGTAGATCGGTAGCATTTTAAATGTTTTAGAGCAAAACAACCTTCTCCCCACAAGCTTCTATCCCTCTGCAGCATTATACGTCATCTCAGGTAGTACCAACCCGTGGTAAATTCTGGTCTGTAGGAAAGGCGGCTGTTTTAAGCTGGCCCAGCCAGCATCTACCAGCCCAAGACAACCTTGGGATCCCAGAGACTCAGAAGGGCACAGTCACCCTAAGCCGGTCCACCACTGTGTCATGCCTGCCCCACAGAGACACCTAAGCGGTGTCCCACACCTCAATTACCTTTGCCAGCCTACCGAAGGGTGCTCCAAGATCTTCTAATGCTCTCTAAACGGTCTAATTTCTTATGGTATCCACCACACCAGGCTTCTAAGAACCCCAGTTAATCATTCATGTAAAAGTTAAGGCTGTGAATTTTCCAAAGGCAGGAGAATCCATTGTCTTCTGATGCAGGATGTCCAGCTCACGAGTATTCCCTTTAGAAAACCTGCTCCTTGAAAACAAGCTTTCAGCTATAGCACACTGCTGAAAGACCAGTGCTCCCAGACAGGGGAAGAAGGTGCTTTGGTCCACCTTCAGGGCCCGCAAGGTTAGAAGTTGGGTTAGAAGTTAATCACCTGTTGCTGAAGTCTCACTTAAGCATTCCTTTTTATGTGTCCCAAAGTGAGTAGCAGCTCATATCTGAAGAGAATTCAGTGGACTCCAGCTGCAGAGACTTCTGAAAATCCCCGTGTAAGACCTCAAGAAGAGCCAAGATAGAAATATTGGAGAAAAGGGGGGAAAAAAATACTATTGGCCCATCAAGTATTGCTAGCAACAACTCAATTAATACAGGAGTAACAATTAAGATTAAATGTAGATAGACAGATAGAGAGCTTCTGGAGATATTTTTAGTTAACTCCCAGAACACAAGGAAATGAAGCATGCCCCAGAAATTTTTCAGAATACAAGGATACTAAGATACAAAAATATTTGAATTATTTTGCATTACCTGAAGACTAACCTATGTCAAATAGGCTTTGGTTAGCTACTGCAAAACACTTTGCATTCCCTTTAGAACACCCTAGAGGACAACTTCATGTGTGTAAACAAACACTTCCTCCTGGCTAGTCCTTGGTGATACTGATAGGAACCCCAGTTAACCACCAGGGGAAAAAAAAAAGAAACCTCAGAAATCAAAACAAGAAAGCTGGGAAAATGTGGTGTGCTGAAAATACTTGTGTATACAATTCTGTAAAAAGAACCAACTATTACCGTTCTTCAGAAAGGTATGTTGAGACAGAGCTGCTGAGTAAGCTCATATAACACACATTAGGATTTAGATAGTCAATAAATATCAGGCTCCATTCAAAAACTAGCTTAGCATTAGCAAAGACCAAGCAAAGCTTTTCATAATCCCCCTCCACAGGATGAGTACAGATACATATCTCAAGAAATAATAGATTTTTGTTCTGCATTACAAGCTCTATACTTCCAAGATGAGGGTGATAAATTAGTTAAAAGCTCAAAGCAGCCAGAGAACGCAAAGACATAAGATTCTTCAAGAAGCTGTGTTAGAGCTTATGCCAGCAGCTCTTGCCAAACACAAGCACAATTAACCAAAGTGAATCTGCAGAAGTCTGCAGGGAAAACAAAAAGGGGCAGGAAGATAAGGAGATGGGAAAAGGCTCCTCAGATACCACATCAAAACTGTGAGACAGCACGGAATAGGATGGTCATGTAGCAGAGAGCAAAAAGCAAGATCACTGAGCAAAACAGAACAGGAGAAGAGAGGGTAAATGGCTACGGAAACAGTAATAAAAACCAGGTCGGTGAAGGTACAGGTCTTTTCAAAACCCTGAGGAGGTATCACATAGAACATAACAAGGCGTCTATGTGATAGCATACCCAAGAGGGAAGCAAAGCAATAAGGAGCAGATAACCGATAGGACAACAGCAGATGTTCTCCCTTAAGGATGGTGATGACAAGAGTTTGAATGTTCACAGAAAACGCTGTTAGAAGGGCTCTGGTTTGGTTGTGGGGGTGGGGCAGGGAAGTGTTGGCAGGCTGAGACCCCTCCTTGAATCGTATCATGGAGCTACATCCATGGTACCGAGAAAAAAAGGGGGGAGCAGGAGGGGTAGATGAGGGCAGGCAGCTACCTCCATGACCCTGAGACATGAGTGCAAACAGAGAAGTTGCACATCTCAGTAGTAATTACTTGGCATAAAGGGGAACAGAATCATGCAGCAGTACAAAAAAAAAAAAACAAAACCCAAAAAACCCCCCAAACCCACAGCAGTAAAGAGCCTTTCAGCCAGCACAAATATAAACTCTGGGAACTGCTGATCTCAGGAGCAGCAACACCCAATCACAGGCTTAGGGAAATACATTAATAGAAAGAGTATTTGTAAGCTTTATCAGGAAAGCACAGCAGAAAGCAGAAGTAGGAATAGATGAGCGAGTCAGGTCATTCATTTCACTGAAAACGTGATTCCACAAACATGCACCAGTGCTGCTGCACTCGTGGTCCTCCCCTAGAGCCTCTCCCTTTCCTCATGGGAGACCTCTTTAAGCCACCACCTTCTCCGCCTGCTCCAAATGCACAAGAAAGAACCACCACCATGCCAAAAATACCCCAGACTGCAGTTTGCTCCAGGATGTTTGTGCACTGCTTATCTCTGGGCGTCTTCTGCTCCCAGGTGGAGGAGACTCCACATGTAGTTGAGCTCTCATGCCACAACGGCAGCACATGGCCTGCAGGAGACCCAGGAGGGAACAAACAGCCTCAGACTAGCTGAACCTAGTGTCTCCAACTGCTCTGGGACTCTGCTGCACCCAGTGTAGACATCCCGTGTTAGCTGCGCCCCGTGGCCAGCTAAGCTAGAGAGGCAATGCAGCAGGCCAGAGTGGGCTACACAGCCTGTGGCTGGCCACGTTTCACCACATTTCTCAAACTAACCTTGGCTGGTGAAAACCTGCTCCCACACAGAAGAAAACAGGTTCAGCTTTGAAGTTAAACAGCTCAAAGCTCTGCCTGGTTTTGGTAATGATGCAAATAGAGAACCAGGGTGAAAGGGTTAAATTGCAAAAGCCAGCTAAGTACCAATTGTTTGCTCCTTTGCTAATCTCCTTCTCACTTGTCTGCAGCAAGCAAGAGGACATCAGACCAGGGTTTCATGCTGCAAACACATACACCAAAACCCCTCCAAAGACCCCTTAGCGCTGCAGCTCAGGGGGCAGCCAAGGGCCAGAGGGCACATGTCCCTCAAGCGGGCTCTTGCCTATGAGTGCGTCAGAACAGGAGTCCCAGAGGACCAGCACCTCTCACGCTGCCCCTTCTGCTGAGCCCGGGGAGCCACCACAGCTCCATGCTCCAAAAGCACAAGATGCAGTGCTGAACATGCAAGGCTCGTATAGACAGAGCAAGGTTGGGCAGTCCAGACAAGCAAAGCCTGGGAGCTTCTGAATCTCCAGAGGTGGAAACACTGAAGGACCCTCATGCCTGTTTGTTCTGTATTTGAGCTGAAGCTGCGGGTCCTGGGAACTCCCTGAGAAGGACCGAGAGGCATTTTTTGCCTGCAAACAGCAAGCCCTTGCCCCTTGTACATCTTGCAAAGCCAAGGAGAAGGCTATTTTAGAAAGAAGGTTTCAGTACTAGTGTCTTGAGCCCAAGGCCAGCAATGCAATCAGCAACACATTTCTGAGGACCTCCTGTTCTGCTACCCTTCAGCCTCCTTCATTCACAAAGGACAGTATTTTGAAAGCAGTGCTGTTTTATAAAGCAGCGGTTACTAGAGAGTCTGTACTGAGTCGTGTCTCTCCAGAGGTTTTCCCACACTGACACAGTGGTAGTAGTCCTCTTAACCTTTTAATGTCATAATGGGAACAAAACCTACATCTCTAAAGAGATCAAGTAAAATATCCATGAAGCTGGTGGTTTCATCTAATGCATCACAATGCTTTACCTATATTGCAGTAAGTTTTCCCCTTTTTGGTAAAGAAATCGCAACCAAAAATCAAGGGATTTACTGAGAAACAGAAATGAAGCTGATAAGGATGAGAGGGGAGAGGGTGGTAGGAGCAAATCTAACGGAGTGCTGCTGACTCTCCTCTCTCCAGCGTTGCACGTCCTCCCCTCCAGCATCCCCTCAGCCAGCTTTGAGTGTGCTCTGCAGACAGGTCACAGCATGTCTCTACCACGTAGCACAGAGCTGTGTGATCTCCTGTTAGCCAGGGGCAAAATCCGAGATCTAATCAGCATTGTCTATTTTACAGAAATAATG
>NW_010420570.1:11109-11440 GCF_000710305.1 Buceros rhinoceros silvestris | reverse complement strand
TGCCACATCGCAGAACTAAATGTGGTTCTGCAGTACCTTCATTGTTCAATTTTATCTTCAGAATTATAAATCAGAGAGACAGATGTATAGGCTGGGAAATCTTCCATTTTCACCAAAGAAGAAAAGGCAAAACAGGGACTAGTCAGCACTGACTGCTCTCAGAAGCCAGAACTATAAAAACGCTACCAGCAGCTCTGAAGATGATTTGAGTATACTTTGTGTGGTGAGCAACTGCAGTAGAGAACGTTTTGTTGGTGTGCTAGGGCCAGCCAGCTCCTCAGTACCCAATAAATTAAAATGTCCTTTCTGACAGTCACTGCCAAGAATTCTT